>NW_024100609.1:5312500-5362192 GCF_016545835.1 Crotalus tigris | reverse complement strand
AAGAAGAAGAAGAAGAAGAAGAAGAAGAAGAAGAAGAAGAAGAAGAAGAAGAAGAAGAAGAAGAAGAAGAAGAAGAAGAAGAAGAAGAAGAAGAAGAAGACAACGACGACGTGGTCTTATTTTCAGGGAAACATGGTAAATGAAAACTACCTGTAAAAATGTACTGTGGGCCCAAAACTTACAAGATTGAAAGTGCACAGAACAAAAAAATTCAAGCAACTTTTGAAAAAAAACCCACTAAAATGAAAAAGAAAATAGAGATAGTGCCAAACAAATCTATGAGATTGGGAAATCCCATAACTAGATTTTTTCTTAATAAGAAAATGTACAACATTGAAGTTCTGGGGAAGAATGATTGCAGCTTAGAATAAAGAATCGACAAGTAGATCAACTCCTTCAACACTCTCTGGATAAAAAGAGAATGCAAGATTGCCCAAGCTGCATTCCGTATGGTTGCTTCTCACAGAGAGACAGTAATACAATGGTCACCAGAGGGTGGGAGAATTGGGACTGAGGGAATTTGCCATACTTGGTCCAGCTGCAATCAGAGTTTTTCAAAGGATACTAAGTTTGCACATTGTTGGTTAGACATGTTCAGAAATTGCTTACTATTTGTTTTAAAGAAATTAGACACCTTCAAAATGACAACTCTGGAAGTTAAATACCTTCAATGCCTTCAATTCATAATATAAGAAAATGAAGCTGTATCTTTATAAGCATTAAGATTTTAAAATAAACAGCGAAAAGCAAGGCAAGGTTTTGGTTGTAGAAAGTTTTAAATGAACTAAGCTCAGAAAACATTGGAATATTTGATTTTGAATATTAAGACCCTGAAATTAATTTTAAAGAATAAATACATTTTGTTTGAAAGAAAAACATATTTTTGATATTGAAGACATAACAAGACAAGCAACAAATAATGGTGTTCAGAGTCATTTTGAGGGATTGCATTTGGACTTTGAATCAATAACGGCATTGTGTTGTATCTCTGGGGTCCCAAAAGAAGCTGTTATAGAAAAAATTATGAAACAAAGACTATCTGAGAACAATATGAACAAGAATTTGTTACTAGACATACAAAAAAAAATCAGATAAATCTTTAGAAAGGAAAAAAGAAATAAAAATAGCAATCCCGGGGGGGGGGGGGTTAGAATTATTTCTTCTTGTTGCACTTAAAAAAGATGTTTGATGTTTTGAAGAAATTTGAAATAAAGATCAATAATTCTCTGAATGGATTAAAGAACAAAACTGTTTTATGTAAAAAGAAGGAACACTAAGTTGGTTTATTACTTGGTGATCAGAGTTAAAATGGAATATGTTATTTTTTGGTAGTTTTCTTAGGACTTGCTGACACCTAGAATGGAAAAAATGTTGTATGTTGGACTTACTTACAATTAACTTAGTGTTTAGACCTTTTTCCTCACAGTTATTTTATGTATTCTAATCTGATAACATTTAAATTGGTTTTGTATCTAATTGCCCTTCCACTTAAAGTAAGGATTTTTGTGAAATTGTTCTCTTTAAAGGAGAAATTGTCATGTTAAATTTAAGCCTTTTGTTCATACTAGGAAACTGAGATTGTTCTATGCCTTCTAAATGTGGGTTTGCTTATAGTTGAGAGTTGAGATATGGAATGATGAATTTTAAATTGGTTAATTAATGTTATTTTAGGATTCCATTTGGACATTTTGAAGAAGGCATTACTTATTGGATTTTCTTATAGTTTGAAAGGTGAATTATGGGATGAAGAGTTTATATCTGTTAATTAAGAAGAGGTGAAGAGATAGTGAAATTGTTTATTCTGTCATGATGGTGGTGTAAAGTTGCTTTCTTGGGATTTTTTTCTCTATTTTCTCTTTCTTTTTTGTTTTCTTGGAGCCTTTATTTTCTCTTTCTAGTTAAAAAAGAGAGAGAAAATGTTCAACATTTAGGGTTTTTTAGTATAGGGAGAAAGCCAATGGTGAGGAATGTTGGAACTTGTAGGGCAGCAATGCAAGGATTGCGTAGGCTCTTCAGCACTATTTTAAATTACAAATCTGAGTTGCTGGAAATTCAGGATAGGCAAAAGATGACTTTTCTTCATGTAGCATAACAAAAGAATAGAATTAGCTAGGAGAAGATGTGATGATAGCTGTTTTCTTTCTTCTTAGACAACTTTAAAAATAGATGAGACAAATTCCTGTGTGATCATGCTTTCAGAAGCTATTTCCTATAAACAATATATATTATAACTTCAGGGTCAATAGCATATATTCCTCAGTAGGGCCTGCCATGGGCATTTTTAATAAGAGGCACAGAAAAAAAAAGTGTTCACCTTGGCCAATCAAGTCAAAATGCATAATATCTGATGTAAACCATTCAGGATAGGAAGAGAGTTCACAGTCTCTTCCCTGGCAATAATAAGATGATAATAAATTAAATAACTTAGTAATTTACAGCATCTAAAGTCTGCTGACTTGGCTGTGCACTATAACGATGATTATGTGCCATTGAGTTGATGTCAACTTTTAGCAACCACACAAATGGATTTTCTCTAGGATCATTTATCCTCAGCCTAGTTCCCTCTGATTTTTCAATGGCACACTCATTACCACTGGAATCAAATCCATCCATCTTTCTGCAGGTCATACTTTTTTTTTTCTGCTTCCTTCCACTTTTTCCAGCATTATAGAAAGCTAGTCTTTGCATAAAGTCTCCAAAATGTGCTAGTTTAAACCTGGTCACTTGTACCTTGTGTAGAATTCTGGATTCATTTATTTTATGATCCATGTGTTTGATTTTCTAGATGTTCATGGTGTTTTCAGGAGTCATCTCCTACACCAAAGTTCAAAAATGCCAATACACTTTCTATCTTGCTTCTTCAAAGTCCATTTTTAACTTCTATAGGGAATACAGGCTGCACAGTTCTCATTCTTGTAGGCACTGACATTCCACAACATCTGAATATCTTCAGATATTCATGCTACCCTAACAAGGGAATGTCTGCAGTGATTTCTTGACTGCTGGTTCCTTTACTGTTGATGATCTAGCAGTTCTAAGGCTGTTTCCCACACTTGTTGTCATTAGTTTGGTCTTCTATCAATTCCATTTCAGTCCAGTGTTTCATGTTTTCTTCATTTTTCATTGCTAGAGTTTGCAAATCATTGCATTTTTCAGCTCTCAGAGTAGCATGCTCTGCGTAGTGCAGATTATTGAAATATATATACATATATTCTGCATATAGATTGAATAAGTAGATAGAGAGTAAACAGCACAGCCTTGTCTCACTCCTTGACAACCTGAAGCTAATCTATTTTGTCATGTTCCATCTGGACTAGGACTTCCTGTTCTGAGTATAGATTTCACATAAGGACAATAAAATGTTCTGCAATTTCCATTTTCCTGAGAACAGTCCACATTCTTGACATAGTTGACACCACCCAAAATTAAATTTCATCTTTTCCTGACAGGCTGGCAGACCTTTAAATGAACACTGATGGGTTTTTTAATTTTTTCCCCACAGTGAACTATTTATTTAGTATATGAAATAAAAGACATGAACTGAAATATCTTGCTCAATATTTGGTGTCATTTGTATTCCTGATATATACTAATACCAATATTTTACATTAATTGCAACTTCATAAGCTTCTCAAATACCTTCTACAGACAAAAATTCAGCTGCACTGTGGGCTCAGTGGTGTCCCTCATTGTGACCAATCTCTATGTAGAAGAAATAGAAAACAAAGCCCTAAACTCCGTCACAGGAATTCCACCCACTCACTGGTATAGATATGTGGATGATACTTTGGTCAAGATTAAAACACGGGAAGTGGAAGCCTTCACCAAACACATCAATACTCTGGAGAGTATTCACAAGGGAAGATGTTAAGAAAAATAGTCTGGCTTTCCTGGGCTGTGCAGAGCACATCAAAGAAATCAGAAGGCTCAACCTTCAAGTATACAGAAAACCCATTTACATTTTGATTCTCACCATCCAACAGAGCACAAACAGCTGGGAATAGAAGAAAGAAAACACACTGGGCTATCTATTGCAGAATGAGAAATACAATTGTTTATGAAAACTGCTGACCTTCTTGGATTATAAATACTTACTGAGCTGTGATATTTAAGTTTAAGAATAGTCTGCAGAGAAAGAAAAACTTTGACCTCTTGGCTGTTCTCCTAGTGGGGAATTACTGGATGGTTTTTATAAAGTTAAGAGATATATAAGACTATAGTGTTTGGAATTTAAGACTGGTTGGTTTGATGAAAATGAAGCTTGCATATACAACTAAAAGTGATAAGAAACCACATGCAATATTCTTTTCTAAAATCCCCAGTCTGGAACATCAGACATCTGCAGGAGAAATACTTCAAGATAAGACAAATATTTTCCAGGAGGAAATGTACGCTATGTTACAATGACAATGGATTCAAATCATAATGAGATTAAAAATAATTTTGATGATATAAATGAACACATTTTTATCTAAGCTTACAATTAAAAAATTCTCAGAAAACAGTGATAAAGAGTAAACAAACAAATCAGATAATAGAATAAAAACTAGAGAAAAATGATTCAAAGATGGAGGCTACAAATGAAGAAAACCACAACTTAACACAGGCAAAGAAAAATTTACAAGATCTTGCTATAATATTGGAAACGGAAAAGACATTTCATTTTTCAGAACATCAAAACAAACCTGAAGATAAGAAAGAAGATTTATAAAATGGACAATAGAGCTGTTAGGATAACCACTAGAGTCTGGGAGACAAAAAAATGTGAAGAGAAATTGAGGGAGAAGAAAAGTGGAAGCATCTTAACGAGTATAAATGGGCAAAACTCCTCCTCAAAAGCACCTTACTCAATTTGTCTTTCCCATTCTTAACAACACTTATAAAAATACAGGAAGAATTATATGGCAAGCCGAACACACTGACTTGGAAAGCTGCTAGGCAAGAGAAGAAGGCGAGAGCCAGACTCAAGAGATATGATTTGACTTATCAGATAGAGTACTACATGACTAAACACTTGTTTGAATATGGTTAAAAGAATAGTTAAATTTTGGATACAAATGGGTTCTGTAGTAAAGGGGATGTGATTTATAAGTAGTATAGTATTGTTTTATGATATGGGAAATGTAAAAAACAATGAGATGATTTAAATGAATGAAATGTTTTGGATATTCAGTTGTAATCAACTTGGAGAAAATTATAACTGATAGAAATGTTCTGAATACTGAAGGGAACCTAAGCTTAAATAAGAACAGGTGAGAGCCAGACTCAAGAGAGATGACTTGACATACCAGATGGAATATCATATGACCAAACATTTGTCTAAGTATGGTTAAAAGAATAGTTAAATCTTGGAAATGAAGGGGTTTTACAGTAAGAGAAATGTGACGTATAAGTAGTATAGTATTTTTCTTTCTTTTTTCTTTCTTTTTTCTAATATGGGAAATGTAAAAATATTGGGATGATTTAAACGTATGAAATATTTTGGATATTTAAATGTAATCAATTTTGAGAAAACTATAACTGATAAGAAATGTTTTGACTACTGAGGGGAAACTAAGCTTAAATGAGAGTTCTGAGAACAGGACCTATAGTGATTTACATAAAATGATTTTTTGCAAATGCAACTGTAAAACAAGCTGATTAAAAAAGACATTACATACTGATGTTATTGTTAAATATTAGAAAAAAATTATATTTAAATCTGTATATATTGATAGTATTAAGAACTATATTTGTTTAATGTTGGTAAAAGGAAAACCTATTGGAAGAAGAAAGGACCAAGGAAAAGTATTTCTAGTTAATATGTTAATTATGAAAGTATAGAAATTAACTACTATTCACTGTTGTTAAATATATGAACCCAGACAACATGTTGTTTACTAAGCACTAAAGATTGTCATTCTAAAAAAATCAATAAAATATACTTAAAAAAAAAAAGAATATAAAGCCTTCCATTCCCCACCATACAGTCAGAACTGAAGAATCTTCTTAGATCACAGGCAAAATGTTTTCAAGAAAAAAACCCAAGAAACTCCCATTGCCTTTTGGAAAAGCACCTTTAGGTATCCTTCCTACACTTCTCTCTGGAGATAAAGCAAGCTTTCCCCCTGCCATTCTCCAACAATTCTCAAGTTAGAAGGAAGTCTGAATACAAACTGTTTATCATGTTAATCCATAGCACCAGTTACAAGAAAGCACCATCACATCACTGGTAAATCTTGCAGAATGGGAGAGATTTTAACTGTCTCTCCAGTACATTTTTCCACACAAATTTATTTTGCTTTTATAGCACCTGATTCTAAATAGTTGATGTACAAGAATAATGATCTGTCTTGATATGCGGTGAGCTATGCATTTAACATTTTGAATGTGCTTTCAGCTCCTCAAGTGCAAGTGCCAAATAGTTTTAAAGGTGGACATATAAGCATTTACTACCACAGGTGTCTCAAAGTCAAAGTATAGATTGGGAGGAAAAAAATCACAAAACTAGTACTCCCCAGCCATTATTAATATTTTATAATAATAGCATGCTGAACTTTACAGCCAAGATAAGAATAATAATAAAATGACTCATACTGAAACATGGAGGCAGATTAGTCACTTAGTTGGTGCAAAGCAGGAAAACAAAGAATGCTGTTTCTCTGTGCTTAACAGTGTGGCTCAGTTATTTTTTTATTAAAATAAAAATATAATTGTATTTCAATCTAATTATCTGGTACTTATGAGAAATGGTACCATTTTCCACCTTGTCTGTATTTTGTGTGAGCTTTTAATGGCACAAAAGCGCCAGATTGTAGCAGAATTAGCCCAAAGCAGATAGCTAGAATGAAAACAACCCTTGATAAAAGTAGGTCTACATGGACGAAAATTTGTCACAAAGGCTGGCTTTGAGAAGATCAAAATGAATGATAGCATTAAACTGAAGAGGGAGTGATTACACCCTGCAGATTATACCAGAAAGATTAGGTTTATTGTCAGTATCGTAACAAGTAATTTTAATAGTTTAATAAGTTTTCTGTGCTTTACTCAGCTGATACCAGTATCACTGATCTCTTTAAGAGCCAATCTGATAATGAAAGATTAAAATTTTGCTTCTGAAACTAGACTTTCTCTTTCTAGTCATATAAACGTTAAGCTACTATTTTGCATATGGTGTTTAAATATGTTTATATGTATATAAAAGGGAAATAAGAATTTTGTGTTCCAGATGAGTATATTCTGTTGACTGAAGACCACCTTGGAATATAAGTAGAAGATACCTGTGGCCATGATTTACAGTAGGTTAGAGAAGCGGTCCCCAACCTTTCTGGCACCAGGGACTGGTTTCAGAAGAAAAATTGTCTTCCATGGACCAAGAAGGAGAGATGGTTCTTGTGCAATCTAGATCTTGCATATCTGCAGATGACGTTTCCTCCCCTCCATGCCCAGGGAGGGGGAGGGCATGTTGGGGACACCTGGGTTAGAGGATATGAACATAATTCCTACATGAGTAATAAGATAAAGAATTCTCTTTTTTCCTGCTTGTGTTTTTATTTTTCTTTGGATCATTGTTCTGCAACAATCCTTGATCATTTTGGCTTACTGATTGTATTATTCCAAGTGGCCCTGCTGCAAATGCTGCAATGCATTTTTCCCCCTAGATCTTTTCCTGTAAATGCCAGAAAACAATCTCCTCCCCATCCCACCCCTTGGTGCAGATTCCGTCTTTTTTTCTTTTTCTTACAATCTTTTTCTATTCCATAGTTCCTATTGGCTGGATGTTTGGATTTTGTTTTCTTTCTACAATCCTATTTTGTTTTTCAGTGTTAAAATTTCTTATATATTGGATTTTCCCTGAACATAATTATAGTATCTTCTTTTCTCCTCCCCTCCCCCCAAATATATTCATTTTGACTATAGGCCTGGTGGCACAACTCTTAAACTACCTAGTAGAAAGAAATAATGTTCACCCATTTGTTAGTTTGGAATAGGTTGTTTTGCTTTATTCTGTCAATTAAATTGTCTTTGTGGCATTTTTATAGTTTATACATGTTTACTACTTTGGGTTTAACTGGCAGTCTCCTTACCTTCACATGAAAATACCAATCCAATACTTGGTCACCCAGAATATCATCTTCCAAATCATCTCAATGTAAGATGAGCAGTTTCTCTTAAAACTTCATCCTGTTGTTTTCCCAACCATTATTTCAGGCAAAAGTTACATGTTCTCTTCCTCCTCAAATGACCAAATCTGGACTAAAGCAAATCAGGACAACCAGTAGTTGACAGAGAAGAGTTTTCTCTGAATTTCTTTGCTGTGATCTATTTCCTGTCTGGAATTTGCAGCCAAGGTTCAATAGCACTAGTCCATGTATATCTTTCAAGCTGGTTATGTTCAGAAAGAGACAAAATAAACATTTATTACCAAAAATTCAATGCCATCACTTGGCATGGATTCATTCCATTTCACATAGGAAGCTTTTCCTCTTACTCATCACATGAGGGCTTACAAACTATCCCAGAGTGAAGGGACTTCAGAGTGAAGGGTGAATATTGGGGATTACACTTTTAAGTCATCGTCATTATCATCATCATCATCATCATCATCCCTCTGGTATGAGATCTGATAGGTCTCTGTTTGGGGCCAGAAGGTGTCAAGGCATTGCCTTTATCCTGCTATTGCTGCCATTTTGATCATCCTGACTCCTTGTTTCCTGATTGCTTAATTTCACTTGCTGGATGGATCTAGGACTGAAATGCCAGCTTCTGGATCAAGCAGCAAATGAAAGCTAGACAGTCTCTGAGACAGTTATGAGTTCTTTTTCAGACTGCCATGGCGGGATATAATGGGATGTGGAAAACTCGTCAGATGATATTATTTTTATATTCTCCTATGAAAATAGCAGCCATGGGTAGAACTACATTAATCAAATAGGTGGGAAATAGGGACATTAATTAGAGGGGAAGTTTTTTTTAATTATATATATTAAAAAATCCCAATGTGTTTCAATTGAATATCTCTGTCAGGGGAATGAAAACCAATAAATGAAAATGTTTTCAAAATACATTGAACAAAATTCCATTTTGTTCAGACATGCATTATTTTTCCCAAAATTAGATTAGCCCCCAACCCTGCTGGCCTTTCATAAAGCCTCGAAGAACTGGTTTTTCTCTTAGGAATGAAGGTCAGGAAGAAATTGAACCCACAAATTGAATGTATTTGTTGTTTGTCTTCAGTGGCCATATTTCATTTATTATATGTGTGCTATATCCTGTCATTTTATTGATATGTCTATTGTGTCAGCTTTCCAGAATTGCTTGTATTTGATATACATCTGAAATAATACAGATTACATAATTAATGTATTCAGAAAGTTTTTGAGAATTTGCTAACAAGCAGTTTAATGTGCACTCCTTTTAAATATAAATGAGGAACAAAAGCAGGAGGAAGAAAGCACTATGTACAGTGCCTTGAGCTCCTGAATGAAAGGCAGAGTATAACTCAAATAAATAAAATCAGAGTGCAAATTTGATTCAGTTCTGAGCTTATTGAATGACTTAAATTGCCCAGCTGTATGTAACCCAATGATTGGTTGCTAGAAAGTCTAATCTGTTCCCCCGCAACAAATAGGATCTTTTTGGTCAGACTTACATGTGAAATGAAGGAAAATGATTAATTAAAAATGTCAGAAGTGGATAATCTATTCTGAATACAAAAAGTGCATGGGCTAGGCATGACTACTTCATCATCAGACGCTGCATCAATAATCTTGTCAACATAACATTCACTTTGTGAGGTACTTATAGAAGATTTTTAAAATATTTTAAGTCCCAAAGAAAGACCACATACTTTCACTGGGCCTTACCTTCTTGCAGGTGTATCTAAGACTAGAGCTTGATTTGGCTAGGTGCCTTCTGATAGCTTTCAATGGATGATTAGCACATTAAAAGTTGAGCTAGAAAGAGTAGGGCAGAAATGCAGAGACAAAATTACATCTCAGCGAAACACAAGTAACATGTTACAACTGAGATGCAGCATGGAGCCTATATAACTTTAGATTAAAAGTATGACTAATTTTCACAGAAAAATACCATATATGATTTTTTTGGGGGGAAAGAAACTCTCTAACCAATTGCTAAAGGATTCCAGTACTAAAATTTAGTTCAGTCTTTTTTTAATTTCTGCCTAGTTTGACTACAATGTCCATGCTGCCTAGAGATAAAGGGAGGTGTAATCTAATTCAATTGGCAGATGTGGCTTGGAGGAAACTATCTCATACTATAAAATGATAAAGTAAAAGACATTCCTTCTGTGTTAAGTGTAGTTGTAGCCCTTTCCTCTCAGGAAATTGTAAAAAAAGAAAAAAGTTTGTGCACGTAGGGTCACTTAGGTAAGATGGGCAGTATAGAAATTTGATAAATATAAATATATAAATATCAATAAATAGCATGGCTTATAGCACAGTAGAGATAAAAACTGCTAGGTGCATATTTTTTTCTAATATGCATACTTATCTTATCATGTTTTCATAGATCTCTTGAAGTAGAGTCATTTGGAAGCTATCTTTCATCCAATAATGTGGTTGATTTCTGAGTCCCTTCAACCAGGTATGGGTATGCCTTCAGAGTTGTAAAGAGTAAAAGAGGTATAGCCTGTCCATCAAATAATTTTGGTTCTTCTGGCTGTTCTCCAAGGAACTTGCATGAAATAGAACATGCCATCACCATTCACCTGGATGGCATGCATGTACCACTAGAAGTTGGCAAGCTTGTCCATAAATGAACAGCTTGACTATAGTCTTTGTGTGCAGCCCTGCCACTCTTTGTAGCTTAGAAAACTCCTTTCTAATGAAGCATTGCTTTAAAAAAAATAGTAACCCCCATCTTTCCCTCTAGATTGATGCCCTTTGTCAGGATGACAATGGAATGGAATTCTGACTTTGTCCAGAAATCACTGACACTTTGGAAAATTTGCTCAGAAACTGAGGGGCCTGTTCATTATTAGGAGTACAGGGATTATGTTTGAACTTCAGCCATTTCATTTCTATCCTTGGAATGCCATGGAGGGAGTTTGAATCAGTGCTATGAATGAATCCTCTTTATAATAATTAACTGCTCCAGCCTTCATAGAAGAGTTCAATTTATAGAGATAAATGAAAGCTGCTTCAGATACCACAGAGGCAATACAAATTGATGAAGGAACTCAATTAAACATTAGCTATCTTATGACAGGGTATGATAGACAGCAATGAAAATGTGCAGGCAATGAAAACTAATTTGTTATTCTATTTCCACGGTTTTCTTCACTTCCAGAACTGCGTGTGTTCTGGAAGTGCTTTGCACTCAGGAGCCAAATGAGGAAAATCTTACTTCTTGCCCCAGTGATGAACTGATAAATGGGATTTAAAGTTGCAGATGACCAAAGACTTTGACAAAACAATGGAGGTTTTCTTTCCTCCATACTGAAACTTTTCCCACTGATCTACATGACATCTCAAAGTCTGATTTCTCCACATATTTCTAGAAAATGTTTCTATGTAAGCTCTAGAGTGTATGGGGGGGAAATGAAATAAAATATACTTTGTTTGAAATAAAGAAACAGTGGCCTGGTTCACAGGAAAACAACTTTCCAAAAATTGGAAGACATATTTCATGTTTTTGACAGCTTTCTGATTTATGTTAATTTGCATTTGAGGCACATCTTTTTCTTTTTATATAAAAAATAGCTTTTCTATTTTCTAATGGCATATTTGTTCAGATATGTACTGTAGTTGCCTTTTTCTAATGTAAAGTAGACATTTCAGTTATTATAAACTCACGCATAATGGTCCGGCAATAATAACTGCTGTTATTCACCCACTTCTGAACAATGGAACTACAGTAATTATATTCCCTAAGGCAACTATTCTACACAAAGTTAAGTAAACTGGTGAATTTGGATGAAAAGTTTCATATGTGTATATGATTTTCTAAGCATTGGGCAGCGCTGCTCCAAATGCAGCAAATAAGCATTTAGCCGTATTTCGTAGAATACCTAATGAAGCAGGAATATTTAAACTTAAAAACTAAAAAGTTTTGGCTCCTGCTTTCTGCTTTTGCTCTGATGTGAATTAGAGTTGAGGTGGCAATTATTAGAACATTTTATAACAGATATCACCAATTATCCTCCAGGCTTAGGAGGTGAAGTTAACGTGTCACATTTGTGTATTTAAAATTCTTGCTTCTTACTTCCACTATTCTTGGAACCAATAGCATATTCATAGCAAAAACTGACTAATTAGATCATTTGAGGTGAAAGATTGCATCTAAGTAGCCACTTAGACAGGAAGAACATATGGTCCAACTACAGTGGATTCTATTACATGCCAGAAGGATATGTGACAGAACAGCCAAGAACACACTGAATTAAGTAGTAGTAAATTGGTAGTAGTCTTTAACTATGTTTGTACAAGACATTAAACTTCATTTAACAGTTTGGCAAGGCATTTCAATCTAGAATATTGTGTGAACCTAGCCCATATGATTATTTTACAGTTCATCGTGTCACATGAACCCCAACATTGGTTTAATTTGGTAAAATTATGTATAAACTACTCATAAACCATTATGTTTTAGAAAAGCAATGTTTGGAATAAGGCTTAGTCTTTTGCAAAGAGAGGAGAGCTCTGCCAGAGGAAGATATATATAACTACTTTGCATAATTATGACAATCCTAAAAAAAAAAGACTAATGCAGTTAGAAGTTTTAAGAGGTAGAGATCTTTTTCAACAAAGGGCCACCATGGTTTGGGTAGGGCATGCGTGAGGGAGGCACTGGTTGAGAAAGGTGCATGGGATTGTGGTGTGTATGAGAGGTGCCACATGGGTTGGTGAGGGCACATGGGCCATGCAGATTGAGAGACTATGGGAGTGCACAGAAGGGGCTACATGAGTCAAGAAAGGCATGAGGGGGTCAGTAGATATGCATGCAGTATATGAGAGATGCTATGCCTTTTGGGGAAGACATGGAGGGGGTGGTATGGATTGGGAAGGGTGCATGCACATACACAGAGAGTACTGCATGGGTCAGGTAAGGTATGGTAGGGAAGGGTCAGTTGGGAAGGATGGCAGTGTAGCTTGTGAAGTATGTGGGGATTGTGTGAGAGATGCTGTGTGGATTGGGAAAGGCATGTGTGGGTGGCATGGGTCATGAAGGGTGTGACTGTGTGCAAGAAGTGTGCAGGTGCATGGCACTGTGCAAGAGGGTAAGCTATGGAGAGGTAAGACTGAGTAAGAAGGTCATATGCACTATATAGGTCAAATAAGGTATAGAGGGGGCCATGATAGTCAAGGAGAGCACATGGGGGGTGATATGGGCCAGGAAGGGTGTATGGGGATTTCTTTCTCCCTGTTCTTTCCTCTGTCCCTTCCTTTCTTCCCTCCCCTATCTTGCCCTTCCCAGCAGACAGGTAAGTGGTTACTGCTGGGAAGCAGGGAACAAAAGATTGCACAAGTGGCTGGGAAACTGACACAGAATGTTGAAAATGAGGTCACATGAATGCACCAGCCTGGCAGCACTGAAGCAGCACTGAAGCACATTTCCCAAACTTCATTCCCTTGGTAGTAATGGATTCCAGCATTTTATAAGTTTGAGACACCCTTTTTGACAAGATTTTGCCCTAAGATGCACCATTTTGCCCAGTTAAAGGTTAGAGACACAAGAGTCTTACTAGCACATTGTACAACCCGTGCCCAACTGGGCCATTGTAGAGTTGAGATATTTCCTTATCTAAATAGAGAGAGAGAAAGAATGTCTAAGAACAAAAGAGCATTGCAAGCAGCAGCAACTTTCAGCTTCCTGCCAGCTTGACTGTAGCTGACTGCTCTTTAGCAGCTGATGGTTCAACTAGTCTACCCAGCCTTCATAGGGCCAGGACAGGGGCAGTCTACTCAACTTCTGGGTGGCAGTATACCAGCATGGCAGCACTGAAGCAATAACAAATTTGCCAAATTTCAATCCCATGTTAGTCATGCATCCCAGATTTTGGATGCATTGTGTAAGCTAGTCCATTTGGGGTACCTTGATTCGAAAATAGTTGCCTTATGAATGCACTGTTTCACACAGTTAAAGGTTACAGACATGAAAGTTTACTAGTAAATAGATAGATATATTGCAGATCAACCTTTTGATCTATCTTTTGTGAAGAGTTTATTTGGGATATAAAAATTTCCCAGGATCTTGGAAGATCTAATCCTAAAATAGCATGACTGAATTCAGATTGTGACTTGAGATACAAAGGCAGCAAGGTTTTATTGAACCTATTATAAGAATGAGTGTAAACTATAAGAGAGAAGCAATATGCTCTCATACCTTCTTAAATTTTCCCCTGTAGTATTTCTTCAAAGGAAGAGTTAGCAGGGACGAGGAAAGAAAGGCCAGCATACTAATACCCAAAGTGTCCTAAAAAGAGCTTGTAGTGAAGTTGTGCTGAATTAGCACACCAAAAGTATCTTCCTCTAACCTAAAAACTTTTTTAAAACTTCAACATCTGTTTAAAATGTAAGTTCTTATTGAAGTTTGGAAAGCGCACCCTTCTGTGATCATTTACTTTTTAGAACTTTTAGACTTGTTGGCATGACTCACTAGCAAATTTAACCACTTCTAGGAATAAAGTGATACATGCTGTTTCTGCTATTATTATTTAAAAAGTCTGTCTTATAGTGAAAACCTATTGCATGCACAAGAGGTCTAGGTAAAATGTCTTGAACTTACCTCATTAATAGATCTGTGCTGCAGAGACAATGTAGTTATCTTTGTTAAGGCAAAGATGTGGCACAATTTGCCTTAGCAAGACATTTTTGTCTTATTGACCTTTCTCAACCAGCCCTTACAGTAGGGCACTAAAGCAGCATTTAGGGGCGGTAATCTTCCTTATGTAACTTCCAATAACACAAGAACAGCTGAGTGAAAGCGTAGGAAGACTGCAAGTTCAGAGGCCTCCCCTGGCTTTCACAAATGCAGATCAAGGCAGTCAAAGGAAAGAAGTCCATCCACTTCATTTTTAGTCCATTAAGATTCCCACCTAATTTATGGTTTTTTTGTGTGAAAAAAAAAGGAAGGGAAAATATAATGTTGGCACTGAGTTTCCACAGGAAATATCCTCAAGGAATCTTGGAGATACAAAAATGAATTGGGGGAGTTAAGTGGGTTGTTCAGCCCTATGGTTCTTTTCTTCATGACTTTTTGAATTTAGAGTTATTACATATTATGAACTCCTCTTCCTTTCATTTTTCAAGACCCAGAAACAGCAAGAACTTGGAAGCAGACCTCTACGGGAGAGAGATCCCAGGGTCATAACAAGGTACTTCTATAATGATTTTAACTGTGTTTATGAGATTTTAAGTGCTCGCACTTTATTTTTTATTGGGAGCCCTCCCGAGAGCCCGATAGGCAGAAAGATGGGATATAAACCATAAAAATAAATAATGAGCCAATCCAGTAGAATTGCCTTGGTTAGCAAAATCAAAACAAAACAAAAAAACAGTCAAAATTGCTGCCCTACAGACTTCTAAAACTCCAGATTATAGCCTCAGGCTATGATCTCAAGCAGATTTCAAACTTTGGTTGATTCAGAGAATAAAAACATCCAGGCTACCAAGTCACACTTAGGTGGCTGCCAAAACTAAAAGAAATACGGCATATTATAGGATAGCTGGAGAAAGAAGAAAGCTTTGTCTTTTTGTTCTAAAATGTTCAGTTTTGCTTAAAGCATTGAATTAAACATAAGGGATTTTATTCAGTACAATAGCAGGAAGTGTTTCCACTTGTTCGCGACAGGTTATCCATATTTTTCTTCCTGCCCTTTTCCCCCAAATCTGCTTTCAGCATCCAGAGTAGGATAGAATATGGCATAGAATGGTGTTTTACAAAAAGAGGGGGGGAAACGGGTTAAAGCCAAGTACTTACATGATAAATAATTTTCTGCTAATATAAAATATGTTCCTATGCAAGATAAAGATAGTATTAGAATAGTAACTATATACTAAGTTATTCAGTCAGAACTGCTGCCTAGATTTCTTAGGGATCAAGCAAAAGAGAAAAACCTTTTCTCACAAAACTCAATAATTTTTGGCAAGGCCTGTCAGAGTAGGAAAACTTTCCTCTTGAGGGACAAGCATTTGAATTGGAAAAAGCACAAACACCGTAACTGTCAAGTAGCTTCTATCAACCACAAGTTCATAGTTAGTTATCTGACAATCATCATTGGTGTAATTGCAATTATAATTCCACTTTTATTCTTATCTCACAATTATTATTAGCATAATTGCAATTATTCCACTTTTATTCTGGATGTACTCAATCTGATGGAATGAATTCACTTTAAAAAAAATAGATAATGTGATTTAATTCCTGGGAATGAAGTCTGGGGTTCTTGTAGTAATCTTTTTTATAAGGTGACCAAGAGGGTTATGTGATTGTCCATTTTCATAGTACTATCGCCACGTTGTGTGAAAGAAGACTTCAAGATTAGCGCTCCCTCTTCTCCTCATCACTGTTCCCTGTTCCCATGACAGTTTTAATGAAGAACAAGTCTTTGCAGAGATAATATAATACTATCTTAGCTCAGAAAATAGCAATGTGTACTCAGAAATAAGACTCAGTAAGTTCAATTGCATTTTTCCCAGATAATGTGTGTAGAAATACATTTTGGGACCAATTCTAGGAAATAAAGGGGCAATATAGCTTTGTCTTTGATTAACAGCCTAAGAGGAGATATATTCTCAGGGGTGTCTACAACAATGATCATCGGTTTCAAAATGGCAGACACAACCAGGAGACCAAAGCCTGCCCCTTTTCATGCATATTCAATTCAACTCTAGAAGAGTTGGGTCTTGGATCACCCAGTTCACACCTGTCTTTTAAAAGCCAACCACCATCACTGCAGCCACCCCTACATAATTTTCTTCTTTTTAAATTCCTCACCTCCTCAAAGGAAAGATTTATTTTCATCATCATCACCCCCACCCACCCCAAAATAGCTAGGACTTACAGATTTGATAATAGAATAGAATAGAATAGAATAGAATAGAATAGAATAGAATAGAATAGAATAGAATAGAATAGAATAGAATCTGGAAGGGATCTTGGAGGGATCTTGGAGGTCTTCTAGTCGAGCCCAAATTTAATAGTGACAAGATCATAAAAAAGCATGTTTTGCTTTGTTCAATCACCCTGTAGTATCATTGTAATTAAATCCAGTACCGTACCTCAACTGAAATAACTTACAATGACACATTTCCTTGACTATTTACTTAGGTGTTCAGTATGCAGAGCCCATACAACACCCCACACAGAGGCTTGTTTTACTATAAACTCCTCATTAGGGAGTTTGTAGTAAAACAAGCCTCAAGAACAAAAACTAGCTATCAATAACACAAAGCCTTGGTGTTCCTGGACAGCTGGGAGAGTTGCTAATCTAGAAGAGTATCCACATCCATATCAGGTATACACTAATTCAAGTCTTTTTCTTTTGTCAGAAGTTTAATGGGTTAATAAAATGTATTCTGCCACTGTAGCCCGCCATTGTCGCTTGTGATGGAAAAGGCTCTCAGGAGTGTGGGGTTGTTTTTTTCCCCTCTGTTTTGTTCTTTGTTAACAGCAACTGCAGCTGATGTTTTTCACTGAAAAAAGCAGGAGTAGAAGAAAAAAACATTCTGTATACAGAATTCCCTCCTCTATTATCAGGAAAAGTATTGTATGCCCTAATCATAAGGGAAGGTACCAGGACACCTATGACTGCCTAGGCCAGTCCCTCCATGAGATTGCTTAGCCTCTGGCCCCAATTCCTTCCCCCACCTCTCGTTGATGGATCTTGTGCAATCTCATAGCCATTCAAACTCTTGCCTGGCCCTGCAGCAACCCTACATCTTGTGGCTTTTTTCTGGGCTTCTTGGTTTTGTAAATATTTTTCAAGAAAAAAGACAAATCAGGAAAGAGCAATAGACGTACATAGATGTTTCTGTACGAATGAGCAAATGGCTGTAGACAGGGTATTATTTATCTGTGCAAAATTGTATGCTCATGGAGGCGGGGATGCCTTCAGCAATATGTGAACACAAAAGTTATCTGCATAGAGGAAAACGTTTGTCAGTGTGCACACATGCATCAATTGGCAGGTGTGTAGTTAACTCTTACAACTCTTACCCCTCAAGCTTCAAAAGGTTGCCTGCTCTGCCATAACAGTTTACTTATGGCTGTTTGTGAAGTGTTAATTATAAAGTAGCAGATTTCCATTACAGGTTTCATTTTTGCAATTATTGCCTCTATATATTGCAGATGTGAATAGAAACCAGGCAGCCCAGCTGAAAAATATGTTGAGTAGTCAGGCGTGTTCAGGGTTGTTGGTTCAACAGATCACAAACCTTGTGAAGCATCCTCTCCCAGCTGTTTCCTCATGTTGGGTCCTTCTCAGGCCCTTGGGTACTTGATGTGAGTTCTGATTGAATGAAAATTAGATGAGCTTTAAAACTGCCAATTTTCTTCGGCTTCAGATTACATCTACGGGCCTTAAAATGAGAGCATGAATGAAGCTAATTACCAAAGCTGAATATTAATATTTAAAATAAATACATGCATAAATAAAGTGAGGGGAGGCTGAGTTTGCTTTTCTCCTCTTCTTTCTGGGGCCCATTTATTTCTGTGCCTTGTCTTTTATATTCCAATCAGGGTAGTTCTTGCAGCTTTGTGACCCCTTAAATATTAATAATATTATTGATTCATGCTGTACTTAGCATATCTGACACCTGGAGCAGATCATTTTTTTTAATATCCCCTCCTTTACTAAGAGCCAGTTTGATTGAGTGGTTAAAACAATAGACTAGAAACTAGGAGATGTGAGTTCTAGTCCCACCTAACTCACTAAAACAGCTGGGTGAGCTTGGGCCAATTGTTCCTATCATACCTAGGAAAGAATGAGTCTCTTAAAAAAAAATGCTGCTAAGAAAGCTGCAAAATTGACTTGAAGGTATATTTTCCCCCTCCAAACAGCCTATCCACACCCACTACTAGCTTATTTATTTATTTTATTTATTTATTTATGAGACTTATATACCGCTTTAAGTGCAAGCACTCTCTAAGCGGTGTACACCAGTAAGCAATGTATATATATATTTACATTGCCCCCAACAATCTGGGTCCTCATTTTACCTACCTCGGAAGGATGGAAGGCTGAGTCAACCTTGAGCCGGTGAGATTTGAACCGCTGACCTGCTGAACACAGTCAGCTAAAGTGGCCTGCAGTACTGCACTCTAACTGCTGCGCCACCTCGGCTCATAGCTTCTCATAGCTTCTCATATCTTCACCCAGACCATCCTCTTTTCCCACCTGGTATGCCATAAAGTTATGCAGCCAAGATTTTCACCTCAGTCAGATGCTGACAACTCAGTTCAGAGCATCCTGTGTTTGTCCAGACTACTGTTATGCTTATATTGCCATGAAATAGCTATATGCTGGTCAGCATTCCTGCCAGGTAACTGACAGGGGACTGCAGTGGTAGTCATTAGAAGGTCCACACGCAAACTCACCTGCAACCTAAATGTGCACTGCATTTGTTATTTCAGCAAGTAAGAAAAATATCAAACAAAAGCACCCTCTATTTACTTGGAAAAGATTAATGGGTGGAGATCTTTGGGCAATGAAGTCCACACATCTGGAAGTTAGGCTTTAGGATTATGGCTGCCCTGGGTCAAATCTTCCTGATCACATATATGGTTGTTGGATAGCAAGAGGAACATTGGCAAGGAAATTGATGGGGTGTTTTTTTATTGGCCTTGAAATTTTATTTTTAAATGAATGATCACATTCATTAGAGCCTGTTAATTTATAGGCACAGTGAGAATCTGGGTAAGCATGGGAAAGCAAATAAATAACAGTAAGAGAGAATGATTAAAAGGATGAAGGGAAGTAAAACTGAAAGACACATTCCGAACTTTGTAAAAAGATGGGAGATGACATTTCCTTCTGTTGAAACACTCCATTAGGTAATGATGGAAGTGTTGCGCACACAGAGGGAAAATTAGAAAAGGATGCCAAAACTGAGGTATAATTTCATTTATCTGATCATATAGGAAAATATTTCCCTCCACTGCCAAAAAGAAAGCATTCAGCAGTATTGACACCCTAATTTAATGCAGTTTAACAATTAAAGCTGATGGAATTGCAGGATGACTGTTTCTTCCACCTTCCAAGGTCACTCTCACATACCACAACATCCCTTGCTGATGCCTAAACTCTGCAGTTATTTCCTGACTTAATTTCCCTCAAGCAATCTAAGCATTAGGAAGGGGAGGGAGTGGGGGAAGAGGCTGAAGGGCTATAAAACTCACCCAACAAAGGCAGCCTGTTGCTCAGGCTAGCCTTTTCTGATATTCTTTGCACCCACTGCAGGTGACTGGGAAAGGAATTCTGTGTAAGTATGCAGAACTGATCAATAAAGCTTTTCTAATTTTGTTCGTTTAGGCACCTGCCATTCATTCATTCTTCAGAATCTGAACTATGTCCACCCACTTCAGCTGGCAAAACAAGGTAACACAAGTCATATGTTAAAGTGAATGACAGCATGTCTTCACAAGATTATGGGTTCATAGGGAGGCATTATTTTAAAAATAGACACTGGGTAAAGTAAGGCAGTATCTTTATTTCTGAGGCTCCAGGGATTTAAACTTCAAGGTGGGTTTGGCCCCAACACTGATGAAAAGTATAATGATTTCTGTTCGGCCTTGTTTCTTGACAAACAAGGCTGAAATTGAATTGGAGTAAATTTATCACTATCTGATTGTTTTTATATTCAACCTAATAGCATAAGAACTGCTGTGATGTATGCTTTTTCCACTACTATCAAAGCTCTTTAAGCAAATCAGAGCTTTTTATTGTTATTATGGTTCATCGTACAGTCAGCCAGACATTTAAACTGGATCTGGCATTTTTATCCACCGACTGAGTCCTTCCCTGGCATAGGCACATGTTATTTGATGGTGTTAAAGGTATCATAAAGGATATAAGCTGTTCCAATTAAAGCTGCCTTTTATAACTGGTGATTTTGTCAATGCTCATGGTATTCAAATGATGCTCTAGATGTTTTAAGATTAAACCAAATGTCCCTATTGTTTTCCATGTTTCTATATTTGCAATGGATAAACAATTTTTTCTTGCGGCAGTTGGTCCTGGTTGTTCAGCAACAATCCTAAATTCTATAGCCCATTTGTGATCAGATGTCCAGAAACTCCAACATTTAGCATGGTCCTTATTGATTATTATTATGATTGTTCCCACAATCATTCAGATTTTAGACTGGGTTTGGCATTTTTATCAACCCATTGAGTCCTTTTTAAGATTCTGGGATAGGTAGATGTGGATGTTTAATGGTGTTAAATGTATCATCACAAGATGTAAGCTATTCCAAGTAAAGCTGCCTTTTGCAATTAACCAATGGTGGTTTTGTCAGTGCCAATGGTGTTCAAGTGATGCTCCAATTGTTTTGGGATTGCACTCAAGGTGCATATTACTATTGGTACTGCCTTTGTTTTCTTTTGCCATAGTCATTCTATTTCTATTTGCAGGTCTTTGCATTTTATTATCTTCTCCAATTCTTTCTCTTCTGCTGTCTCCAGATATTGCCATTCAGACTTTTTTTTGTCTTTCTTATTGACAATTGCTATGTGGCAGGTGCCTGTCTGTTTGAATTCTAAAGTCCCAGAGCACTTTAGCTTTTTTTCCCTATTATTCTCTCTATTTTGTGGTCCTACCAGTTCTTGCTTGCAGAGAAATGGCACTTCTTGCAGATCTTCCAATGTACCATTGTTGCTACTATGTTATGCCATTGTTGGTAATCAGTCTGTCCGATCTTCTTGCACCAGCTAATTATTTTTATGATTTTCAGGAATCCATGGCAGATTTCATTACAAGGTCTCTACCATTACCCTTTCATTCTGACCTGACTCCCCTCTAGGACTTCTGGGCCACAGAAGTCATCATTTTAAACAATATCATCTTTGACTACAGCCCATAAAAAGGAATACTGTACAGTCATCCGTGTTAAGAAGCTATTTTCCATCATGCTCCTTCACTGAGAGGCTGTGACATTTGTCATTCTTGCTGCCATTAAAAAAGTGTGACTAAATTATTTATTTGTCCCCTCTTTCTTTTCCACATCTTTTTCATCCGAGCTTCATCTTGTCATCTGTGTAATGGAGCTTAGGGACTCTCTTGGTGTTCAGTCAAAGAACCCCTTTTGTGAACAGTTTAATAATTCTAGGAATGATAAATAAATCACCACAATGAATAAACTGGTGAAGAGGAAAAGAACAAAAGAATAGTCCTTAAAAACCAATTGTCCAGTCAAAAAAAAAGAGAGCATTTGGATATAAGAAGCCGGGTGTTAGAAGGACAGGCACTTCAGGACATTTAAAGTAAACATTTACTGTCTCGGGCAGTAAAAAGACAAATCTGTTCTTCAGCTTTGGGTGGACTTGCCATTTTGATGTATGGTTTTCAAAGTAAATGGAAGCATGGAAAAATGCATTTTGCTGTTTGCTGTGAGGATATATTGAGTTGTTACAAAATACAAGTCAATTGGGCACCCTTGGATGGGATGGGCTAAGCATTAAGACTCATTTTCCACTGGAGGCCTAGTTTCTCATCTCTGCACATGTGAAATCAGGATGCCATCTTAATATAGGTCAAGAATTTCCTTGCCAGGCATGACTCTTTTTTTTAAATTTTCTCTTATGCTTCCATGGTAACTAGGCTTAAGAGGACACCCAATAAATTAACAGCACCTCAGACTACTAAACTAGTAGAGCTCAATACTCCTATGAGTGGGGCTTCCTTTTTAACAAGTCCAGAATAATGACCAAGAGGGGAATTAAATAGTCTTCCTGAGGGCATGCAAATGTTTTCCTGTTCTTCCTTGAGGTTAAGAAGCCAGGAAAAAATTTGTTAGAGGGAAATTTTGTCTGAAGTCATTTTTCCCATTGTCAGTTTGAAGCATCTAGAGCAGGTTTCTCAACCCTCGTACATACCTCTTTGTTCTTGATACATATCTCCATACATCTTAATGTTGCTGAGGTTGAGAAACACTGCTCTAGAGTCATTCAACCATTGTAGAGGTGAACAGTAAAGTGGAAAGGCTTCATATCAAGGATGCCTTTGTGGTGTTTTGAGAATGCTGTACATCCTAAGTGCAGGAGAGAGAGATGATAGGACCTGCTCTAGGATATTTCTAGGGCTTGGGGGGAAAACCCAGTCACACACATCATTTATTTTCTTTTATTTTGATATACTCAAAGCTTGGCTCAGTTTCTTTCACAGCTATTGTCCATGAGCCTCAATCTCCATTTTTGATCAAGATTGGGTGGTATTGGGTGGCTATTCCTTTGCTCACTGATTACTTTTGAATCCAGATTTTTTTTTAAAGAACTTTAATGCACTTTCATGTTCTGTAGTTGTGCATACCCTCACAAACCCAATCTTATTTCAAATGGTCATTTTGTGTACGAGCTTGAGCCTTGGGGTTTGTTAGTTGTTTTGCTCCAGTAAGTTCTGTAAAGTTACCTTGTGTTTTACTTTATTAGGAGAAAGGGGGAAGGTGTTTTCCTTCTCACAGTCTTGCTCCTATCTCCCTAGTTTGAGAATTTGGGGAGGAGAGAAAGAAAGAAGATGGTGGCAGGAAATTAAGTATCAATGAAGGCTATCTCTGTTGAACTGATTGGATAAAGTAGACTTAATTGTGGGAGGGAGGGAGGGAGGGAGGGAGAGAGAGAGAGAGAGAGAGAGAGAGAGAGAGAGAGAGAATGTTCGTTTATTTGTTTGTTTGTTTGTTTATACCATCCAACTTCCAATTACAGTATTCTATAGCAGTGTTTCTCTTTTTGTTCTTGGGGAAAAAAACCCTACATTTAAAAATTAAGTTTTGTTTTGTTTTGCCTTATATTTATTGTTATTATATTAAAAATTAAAATTGGTGCATTTGTAGATATTTATTAAAAATGTAAAAATAATGTGAAATTCATTATGCATAGCATAACATGTTTTAATTATTATTTTATTTATTATTTTATTAATAATAATAACAATAATCTTATGGACCCTTGAAAGAGTCTTGGGGAATTCCCAAAGACCCTTGAACCACACTTTAAGAAACATTCCTCTAAAGTGACAGACTGTAGAGTTTCACTTGATAAGAAAATTTGAATGCTGCCATTGTCCTGGTAATGATGGACAGCTGAGCCAAGGGGTTCTTTTTAGGATTCAGAAGCAATAAGCAAACTTAAGGAATGTAAACAATGCAACAAAAGTTTATTTGCTGCAAGACTGAAAGTACAGAGAGACGCATAAGGAAATTACAGTATTATCCAAATACATGCCAGTTCTTCAAGACAGCAGATGATGCTGCCAGCTGGTCCCATAGAGCATAAGACTTTTTTGGATGGTCTACATTGAAGTCCTGCAAAATGCAATTGTCCGCAACTGCTTTTTAAATTTTAAATTTGACTATTTTGATCATGAGCTTGTCCTTGGGCAAAGCGTGAAGGGCAACCTTACCTGAATATGTCTGAATCTTTGCAGGTATGCTATCAGGGAGCAACTTGATGCTGACAGAAGAATCATATACTTAGCTTTGTGTCAGTTTTCTACATTGGAGGAATTCCAAGTACAAATAGCTAAGCAAGAAAAGAAGTAAATTACTTTCAGCCTGTTAGTTTGAGGTGAAAAATCTGACACTCTACTATACTTTCTCACCCAATCTTCCCCAATTTCAATACAGCCGGAGAATGTAGCATCTCTTCTTTACCATTAAAAAGAACCATTGCAATGTTGAACAAGAGTGTTTCATTTGGACTGAAGGCTATTCTGTAAATCTTTATAGTAAGCGGGAAGGTAAATTGAGCAGGTGTCCCTAACTACCTGATAAAGCAGATCTGTAATGAGTGATATTATCAGGAAGAAGGTCTGGTCTTGATCAAGACAAGGTAGTCATGAATTATATTTCAATTTACATTTGTGTAGAAAGACAACTGATATAAAATCAGTGGAAACTGATGCTGCATTCATACCACTGAGTGTTTATTTACTTTATTTATGTAATCCAATTTGGACTCTGAGTAGTTCATAAATAGTAATATAAAAGCCAGTGCAAACCGAAAACAAAAGGGCAACTAGACACACTATACAAACAGAAAGCAAAAAAACAAAAATCAGACATACCCAAGGAGCCTCATTTGTCACATCATAAGATCTGGAAGAACAATCAGATCTTCAACATTTTATGGAATGCCAACAGAATGGCAGCTACATGGACCTCACTCCAAAGGGCTCTAGGAATATTTGGGCATCTATTACATCATTAGTAGCAATGCAACAAATCTTCAGTAATTGTGGCAATCCTAACAAAAGGCTTGGCTTGGCTTGATTTTGTTTTAAACCATGTATTTTATTTTAGTTTTTTGAATACTGATCAACTTCCCTGAAAATATATGGAATATTGTTATGTTTTAAATATCTCTAAAGGAAAAGTCATTGATCCTTGGTCTTTTGAAAAAACAGTGAGAAATCCAAAAGAAAGCTAGCAAGAGTAATCCTCCTCCTTCAGTTTCCTATGCAAAAATCTCTCTGCAAACCAGCTGAGCTACATCAACATTAGGGCTCATACTGACATCCGCTGGCAAGTAGGGTTTCTAGCATTAGTTTCTCTGATAGAGTCTGTCCAGCTTTCCAAGGAAGGAAGGGAGGGAGGAAGGATGCATTTTTTACTTTACCGGTTGCCACTGTAGGTTTTTAATTAAAAGGCAGGGTATAATTTTTTTTGAGTAATTAATGAAGACTCCACCATTGTTAAATAAATTATGATCTACAATTAATCAGTAGTGCCATTCTGTTTCTAATATAGTGGAGTCAATCGGTTCTGGCATTCCACCTAGCAGTGTTGTAATGACTATACATCCTTTATCATGTTTTTATTTTTCCAGGAATATGCATGAACCATGACTGCTAAAAACAGCACCTTCCCGCTGAAAGAGCAGCATCTCCCCAGAAATTTGCACAGCAGCCATTCTACAAGAGTTCCACAAGTTTTTGAAAATGTAGCTGTGCTCACTGCAGCGAGGTTATTAAGTGGAAAGGTCCAGCTCTACTACAATGGAGGAATGGTGATTGGTGAAGGTGATGATTATTTCAAAAAAGCAGAATAACATCCTGCCTCCCCCTCCCCCCAATTTTCCTAACTGAGGTTTGAAAGAAGAAAAAGCAGTATGTCAGTTATAAATATCATAAATGTGAAATTATAGCATAATATAATAAATTCTAATATCCTTCAATTTGGCAATTTTAAAACCAATATACGGTACTGTTTTCAACATTATCTGTATGTTTGTGCATGTGTGCATATGTTTTGAATGTGTACATATGTGTGGGTATCTCTCTCTCTCTCTCTCTTTGTATGTGTGTGTGTGTGTATCTATGTGTGTGTGTGTATATATTTATATGCTGTGTTTTTGTGTGGGTATGCACACATAAACACACACCAACTGTGTGATCCATTAGGTCATTGTTAGGTCCAAAGAAATCAGGAATGACAGAGTTAGCCACTGGGTAATTTGCAGACGGACACACTGACTCAACCCAGCCCATCTGACAGGGTTGCTGTTGTGGGGAAATAGGAAGCAGGAAAAAGCAATGGCACCTCCTTGATTTATATATAAAATATTATATATATATATATATATATATATATATATATATATATATATATATATATATGTGTGTGTGTGTGTGTGTGTGTGTGTGTGTGTGTGTGTGTGTGTAGGTGTGTGCGGTCTTTGGTTGTTCTGGTTTTCTCGCGCGTAAAATTGGAAGTGTCTTGGCGACGTTTCGACGAAGTCCCATTCGTCATCTTCAGGCTGGTGTTTTCAGCTTCGTGCTTCGAGCAGCAAAGCTGAAGCTGCTCGAAGCACAAAGCTGAAAACACCAGCCTGAAGATGACGAATGGGACTTCGTCGAAACGTCGCCAAGACACTTCCAATTTTACACGGGAGAAAACCCGAACAACCAAAGACCTACATACAAACACCCACGAAAATCTCAGAACACACACACACACACACACACACACACACACACACACATATACATATATATAATATTATATATTATAATATAAATATTATAATAATAATATTGATAGATTATACCTGCCCTGCAGAAATGGAGGCAGAGGTTTACTTAAGATCAAACAAACTGTCAAAGAAGAAAAGCATGAATTGGCTGAGTATGTAAAAGACAGCTAAGCACAAGCACTGGTTCAAGTTAAAAACTGGAACTTACATGAATACATAATGTGGCTGTGGGGGTCCCAGTGGTCATTGACAGATTAGGAGCCATGGCAAAAAAATCTTGGACGGCACTTAGAAAATTTGTGGATTGACAAAATTTCCAGCTGTCAATTACCAAAGGCCACACTGCTTGAATCTGCACATATCCTAAACCAACACATTAAGACATTCTAGTAATTGTGATAAACTCAATGCGTATGAAAGGCAACCCCAGCTAAAGAGCTGGCAGCTGTAATTTCACATTGTTGTATATAAAAAAGCAAAGGTAGTACTCATAATTAGAATAGAATAGAGCTGGAAGGGACCTTGGAGGTCTCCTAGTCCAGCCCCCTGCTCAAGCAGGAGGACCTATACCATCTCAGACAAGTCACTGTCTAGCCTCTTCTTGAAGATCTCCCATGATGGAGCGCCCATGATTTCTGGAGGCAAGGTGTTCCACTGGTTAATTGTCCTCACTGTCAGGAAGTTTCTCCTTAATTCCAGGTTGCTTCTCTCTTTGTTCAGTTTCCAACCATTGTTTCTTGTCCTGTCCTCTGGTGCTTTGGTGAATAATGTGATCCCCTCTTCTTTGTGGCAGCCACTCATATACTGGAACACTGCTATCATGTCTCCTCTATTTCTTCTTTTCTTAGACTAACCAAATCCAAATCCTGCAGCTGTTCTTCATATATTTTAGTCTCCAGGCCTTGGATCATCTTAGTTGCTCTTCTCTGAATTTTTTCCAGACTCTCAACATCCTTTTTGTGATATAGTGACCAATATTGGCTGCAGTATTCCAGGTGTGGTCTTACTAGGGTTTTATAAAGCAGTAATAATAGGCACCTTGGGTGTGATCCCAAAACATGTGAAGCACCACTTAAACACCATTAGCATTGACAAAATGACCATCAGTCGATTGTAAAAGGCAGCTTTATTTGGAACAGCTTATATTCCATGATTATATTTTTAACGCCATCAGACAAGATCTCCTATTCAAAGTCCTTGGGGAGAACCTGATATGCTGATAAAAATGCCAAATCCTGTCAAATCATCTGGCTGACTATGCAATACATTTGGAGACAAAGCATCAAAAGAAAAAGAGAATTATACCCTCCACCAGCTACAGGGCTGATGGGTCTTATTAATCCTTTGTTTCATTTAGCAATCAGTGCAGCATTTGTTATGATCTTGTTAACAGGGCAATAAATCTTGAGAGGAAAAGTAATCTCTTTCACAAATAAGTTGGATGTAAATAAGATGGATACATGCACAGAATTTTACTAAATTTCAAGGGAAAATTGTGCCTACAAGAGTTTCTCTCTACCACAGGAGAGAAAGTTTTTGTTTTCCTGTTCAAATCCTTTCTAATTGAGTCCCCACTGTTATAAAGACAATTAAAAACAAGTTTGGACTATTCTTTCCCTAAAATTCTAGCAGACTACACATTGCCCAAGCTTGTCATAGAACATCTTAAAAATAATCAGTTTAACAAACAGTGCCATCTACTGAAAGAAAAGATATTTTAGAAGTAGATGTAACAAAATATTTCTATACCTACGCTTACAAAATATAAAACTTGGATCACATTTCCTGTGGGTGATTCACATCAGTGAATGGAAAGTTGAAAAGAAAGGGGTCAACTCTAGGATCTAAGGGCCACAGATGAAACTTTGCATCATCTTAAGAAACAATCCAATCATAAAGCAAAGCAGAGCAAAGCAGGAAAGATACTATAAGTCAGAATGTTTGTTGTGCATTTTTTAAAACTATGCTGCAATTAACTGGCAAAATGAGGCCAAAGGTAGGCAAAATTAAGGAAAGAGAAATGTGAACAGGCACTAGGTGAAAAGTTGACTCTGTCCACTGTATATACCTCTATCAAAAGCCACGTAAATTTCCAGAGCTATTGAAAACAATACTATGGGTTAATTATCATGGAATGGAGGTTTGGTTATTTCACCTGTAGCTCTTTTACATAACAGCAGCAGAATGGAGATAGCAAGTAGGATCCTGGGTGATTTATTCTGCAACAAAAATCAAACAACTTGGTGGACTCAGAAGATGTATCCAATGGGTTTATCATGCATGGATGTATTTGCGGAAGATTTGGGAAACTTGCATTAGCACAATTCTATGCAGAAAGACTTCTTCTCTGTTATTGTGGAGGGTAGTAAGTCAAACATTAGGACAAAACTTACATGAGATAAAATAGGCCAAAGTAACTCCATAGTATCCTGATAGAGGTATACTAATTGCACATAGCTAATGAAGAGACAGCTGATGTATGAGCAACTATTATTAGAAAAATGATTAAAGGAGCTTTCTGAGAACAAAGAGGTGGGTTGTTAATGATTTGATGCATGCTGGCTTTTGCATCGTCTTCAAGCAATGTTCAAATAGGTATGAGACGGTCAAGCGCAAAAGACCTGGACCACACATTAAGTTCCAATTAAGGTGATTTATTGCACGTGCCTATGCACGAGAATCTAGTCAACCAGCGGTCAGTACCATTTTGTCACTTAATAAGGGTTAATGGATTTCAAGAGAGGTTGGACTTGGATTGCTTGTGGAAATGTAGTGACTCAAGGCTGATTCTTCTTTTGACTCTGCCCCCCCCCCGGGGTTCTGCCATTCCTTCTCCTATAGAGATTGTGGAACCCAAGACATGCTGAATTATAATGCTTATTGAAAAGGCTTGTTGAAAGATGCTTTTGTCCAAAATTCTCAACCATCATTTCCTGGACCTATCCTAGGTCTCAGCCAACTAGTAGTGGGGATTAGAATGAATGACAAGTGAGTGTGATTGCTGTTGACTTGCTTGGAATCAATAGAGCTTTGTTGCTGTTGAGTTTTTATGCTTATTTTTTCACTGCAGAAGATCTGCTTACTTTTCTGAAGAAGACAGTTACCCATCTGTGCTGGCTGGCCAAAACCTGCTTTCCTGGCAATTGAAGAGGGGAAGGACTTTATAGTTTGCCAGCTGAATTCTAGTGCAACATTGTGTAGCCCCCAGTTTGGGTATTCAGGCATTCTGCATGATCTAGAATGCCTGAAAAATGCTAAAATCTGCAAGGGCTGCCAAATGGCAAATTTGTACTATGAATCTCTCTTTTCTCAGAGCCAAGGGAGTCTTAAGTGAGCTTCCGTGTCATACCAAATTGACACACATAATCCAAGACACTATGATCGTCTGAAAATCTAAAACCTGGGCACTTTGTAAACATCACTAAACACAGGCTTCCCCTTCCTCCAAGTTGGAAAAGATTATAATAAATAAACACAAGAAGGTAATGAACTATAAAATAAAGTTTAAGCAGAGGTGATGGTTGGATTCATTTCTAAATCATTATTGTAATTCTCTACTATGAAACCTATCTAGCAGCATCCAGAACAAGACAAGAAATTCCTAGAAGTTGAGAGTTTCAAAGGCACCTGTGATTGGAGGAGGAAGAATGAACCCATCCAGAGCAATAAGGCAGGCTTCAGATGCAGCAGACATTCAAAGATGGTGAGGTCCTCAGCTTATGAGAGATTTTTCCAGTAGAAGGCTGGGATATGTGTGTGTGCGTGTGTACACTCATAATCCACCTAGAGATTCAGCTATAAATTCAAAGGCAGCACACAAGCATCCCTACCTTCTTGTTAGTGGAAGTAGAAAACATTTCCCTTTTAAAGAACCATATTCTTTCCCCATATTTTATGCATCCTTTCTGCATGCATATTATGCACCTTCACATTTCTGAACACTTCCAGATTAGACCTACATCTAGGCCCCTGAGGCTCACATAAAATCCTGCTGCACACCTTTCAGTGCTATAAAACAAGTCCTCCAGCAGTACCAGACGCCCTAATATAGAGACTGTTATGTCCCGAGACTTGCAAACGGCTCGGGCATTTGCAGGCAGTCACGGGCAGGTGCAAAGCTGCCCGGGACCAGACAGGCTGTCGCCAGCGCCGTGCGCATGCGCGGGTGCTGGCGCGGGAAAAGTATCACATTTACCCAGGAAGCGTCTATATAAGAAGCTGGGAGGTTTTGGGAGCTGCTGAAGCCATCTACTTGTAAGCTGAACGCTGAATAAAGGAAACTGAGAACTTCAACTGCTTCTCGTGTCTGCTTCCCGTCAAGGACTCAACACTGGTGACGAGGGTGGGATTGCCTTACACCGCCTGGAAAGGAAGAAGTGTAAGCTTACCCAAGTGAGTCCTGAGCGGCGGAACGGCGTCGACTCGGCAGCTACCCGCCAATCCAGTGCGCATTCGGGGGTAGGCTGGCTGATAGACCCATCTTCTGAAGATGGCGAAAATCGGAAGGCTTTCGGAATTCGACGTCTCACATCCAGAGAGGTGGGAGTCATACGTAGCCAGGGTGGAGAACTACTTCAAGGCAAACCAAGTGAGGGAAGAGAGCTTGAAGGCTGCCACCCTGCTTTGTGTTTGCGGTCAAGACGCCTTCGACATCGCAGAAAACCTTGCAGCACCTGTTCCAGTAGAGTCTGTCAGCTACGCAGATCTGAAGAAGCTACTGAAGGAGCACTTCCACTCCAAGATGTCCGTCATCGCATGGCGCCACACCTTCGAGCAGAGGGATCAACGGCCCGGTGAGTCGGCCAAAGAATTCATCGCCGCATTACGGAAGGCCGCCAAGCACTGCGAGTTCAAAGACCTCGAAGAACGACTGAGGGACCGATTCGTGTGCGGGTTAAGGCATCGAGATCTACAACAAAGACTTTTTGCTAAAGAAGAATTGTCCTACCAAGATGCCTTAAGGGAAGTCACCGCAGAAGAAGCAGCAGGTGGCGCTGTCAAGAACATGCGGCCGATCAGAAACAGTCCAGAGGGTGCATCCGTGCACCAGGAAGACGTCCAACGAAACTCCGAGGAGGATCCGGATGAGGAATAGCTCGAAGTCGACCCGTCTCCACTCCACCGACGGAACGAAAACAGAAGTGGAAGGGGAAGCTCTTCAGCTATGCTCAAGTGCATCTGGCGCTGGAGGTACGACCACAGGAGAATCCGACTGCCAAGTTCCGCCCAAATCCCGTCTACCTGCCGGGCATGCGGCAAACAAGGACACATGCAAGCTGGTGTCTGGGACGACGAAAGTGTATAACCTCAGGAAGAACTGCGCTGAAAGGTAACCAGATTCCCCAGACCAAGAAATCGGGTAGGTTTTTTGGAGCTTCGCCGAAGAAGCATCCTTAGGACAGGCACACACAAGGCCCATTAAGAAAAAGCTTGGTCACTCAAGGTGAAAGCTACAAGGGGCTTCCATTATCTAAGGAACTAGACACGGGGTCTGCACTTTCAATCATCTCCGTGCCTACTTTTAGGAAGATTTGTTCTGGTAGTGGAACTCAGGCCAAGTTAAGGCCTTCTGACATTGTGTTAACAGATTTTCAGAATTCAGAGTGTGTGTTAAGGGGGAGGCCACCCTTAACGTACAAGTATAAGAATTTTGAAGGTCCACTAGACCTATTAGTAGTAGGGGGTGAACGAACGAGTCTCATAGGACTCGATTGAGTTTGAGGCCCTGGGGATACACATCATAGGACTCAACAGTTTACAAACACTCGACCTACAGGAAGTCTGCAAAGAATTTGCAGATGTTTTCAGCCCCCAGCTGGGCACATTCAAAGGACCCCCTGTGTCCTTAAAGCTAGACCCCACTGTCACTCCCATTAGAATTAAAGCAAGAAGGGTCCCTTTTGCTTTAAAGAGTAAAATTGACACTGACTTAGACAAACTGATTCCACAGGGAATCCTAGAACCTGTTGATTCCAGTCCTTGGGAGACCCCCATTGTCACGCCTCTAAAGGCAAATGGGGACATTCTCATTTGTGCTGACTACAAATGCACTCTGAATAAGGCATTGCAGCAACATGCCTATCCTGTTCCTGTGGTCAGTCATATTCTGGCCTCCCTCAAGGGGGGGCGCGTTTTTGCAAAGCTTGACCTAGCTCAAGCGTATCAACAGCTGCCTGTTGATGATGATGCTGCTATAGCTCAGACTATTGTGACCCACAGGGGAGCCTTTAAGGTAAAAAGGCTGCAGTTTGGAGTGAATGTCGCTCCTGGGATTTTCCAAAGCGTAATGGAAAACACACTACGGGGTATACCAGGGGTTTGCCCCTACTTTGATGATGTCTTAATTGCAGGAGACTCCACACACATTCTAGCTGAAAGGCTAAGGGCTGTTCTGTTAAGATTCAGGAAGTCAGGCCTCAAGCTCAAAAAAGACAAATGCAAGATTGGGGTGCCTTCTACTGAATTTCTGGGGTTCAAAATTGATGCTGCTGGGATTCACCCTGCTGAATCCAAACTAACAGCTATTTTAGAAGCACCTAGGCCAAAGTCCAAGGCCGAACTTCAGGCCTTCCTGGGCCTCCTGAATTTCTACAATTCTTTTCTTCCTCATAAAGCTAGTGTAGCTGAGCCTCTTCACAGGCTACTAGACAAACAAGCAGTGTGGCAGTGGTCACAAACACATGAGGCTTGCTTTAACAAAGTCAAGGCCTTGCTCACTTCTAACAGTGTACTTGCACATTTCAACGAATCTCTTCCTGTGTGCATCGCATGTGATGCGTCCCCTTACGGGGTAGGAGCTGTCCTGAGCCACCTCAGGTCTGATGGAACTCAGGTTCCTGTTGCATATTACTCCAGAACATTGTCTTCTGCTGAGCGCAACTACGCTCAGATAGACAGGGAGGCTCTGGCTGTTGTTGCTGGAATTAAAAAATTCCACGATTTTCTATATGGCAGGCATTTCACGGTCTTTACTGACCATAAGCCTCTGCTGGGACTGTTTACCACACGTAAGCAGACTCCCCAAATCATTTCCCCTAGAATGCTTAGGTGGTCTATTTTTCTGTCTGCATATGATTTTTCTTTACTCCACAAGCCTGGGAAAGAAATGGGCCATGCTGATGGCCTCAGTAGATTGCCTCTGCCAGTAGTAGAAGCTGACCCTGCGCCAGCTGTCAACATTCTATCAATCCAAGCCTTGCCCGAGCTCCCTCTTTGTGCCAGGGATGTTGCCGCTGAAACAGGTACAGATCACACACTTTCACGTGTCCGTTCCTGGGTTTTTTGTCCGGTTGGCCTGAGCACTGCCCTAGTCCTGAGTTTCAGAGTTTCTGGTCCAAAAGAAACGAGTTGTCCCTTTCTCAGGGTTGTCTGCTTTGGGGAAACAGAGTTGTCATTCCCTCCTCAATGAGGACTAGGGTCTTAGAATCCCTCCACGAGGGTCATCCTGGCATTGTTCGTATGAAGGCTCTTGCACGCAGCCACTTGTGGTGGCCTGTTTTAGATAAGGATATTGAGGCTAAGGTGCATGCATGCCACCTGTGCCAACGATCTCGCCCAGAGATGCCCCAAGCTCCCGTGCATAAATGGGAGGAAACGCAGTCCCCATGGTCTAGGGTGCACATTGACTACGCTGGGCCCTTTCAGGGCCAGTTCTTCTTGGTCCTTGTTGACAGCCATTCAAAATGGCTTGAGGTTGTACCTGTCTCTTCCACCACCACTGCAAAGACTATTCAGGTACTGAGGGGGATTTTTGCTGCACACGGGCTTCCAGATGTCATCGTGTCTGACAACGGCCCTCAATTCACTTCCTCCGAATTCCAAGCTTTCTTACAGGCTAACATGATTCGTCATGCCACGTCTGCACCCTTCCACCCGTCCACCAACGGCATGGCTGAACGTATGGTGCGCATCACAAAGGACGCCTTGAAGAGACTCACCTACGGGACTGGCATCACAGGTTGGCTGACTTTCTCCTTTCTTATCGCACCACACCGTCCACTTCTACAGGGAGAAGCCCAGCTGAACTTCGTTGGGGGCGTCAACTTACTACTAAACTTGACCGGTTGCATCCGGACAGACTGCTTTCATCTACCTCACATCCTAGGGCACCTAGACAACTACTTGTGGGTGCCCCGGTTTGGGCTCGCAATTACGGGCCTGGTCATACCTGGGTCCCCGCTTCTATTTCCAGGGTCACAGGTCCTCTCTCCTACGAGGTTGCCCTGGACAACGGTCGTGTCCTGCGTCGGCACATCGACCAACTCCGCCCTAGGCGGGACTTTTCAGATGAGACTCCTGGGTCTTTTCCAGGGGGGGAGGGGGACCCTTTGGAGCAAAGGGAAGGGCACGAGCTGCTGCCCATCTCCACTGATGGAGCCACAAACGGCCCATCCCAGGGTTCCGCGAGAGCTCCGAACAAGAATTCTATGAGCCTACCTAACTACCAGGCATCCACGCCTACTCCAGCCAGGGAGTCACCCCGGGGGCATACTCACTTTCCACACACATCACACAGCACTCCAGTCACGGAGGATACCCGGGGGCATCCCAACAAATCATTCCCCGCAAGAGAGCTGGCACACAATCCCCAAGGTTGGCCTGACCTTACCCCAAATCCTACAGGGGGTCAAACATACAGGGAGGTGGTCGAGGAACCAAGTCCCGACTACAACACCTCTAGCCCAAATCAGGGAGTAACTGAGTTTTGGGAAAGTACAGAAACCCACACAAGCCCGGACACAGAACGGGGTTCAGGGAATGGTCAGCCTCCTGACAGGTCTTGGACGGACCTAGGAGGTTCAACAGAGACGCCCAGCAGTGGCTATCACTTCAAGGGGCCCGAGGGTCTACAGCTAGGCAGGTCAACCAGGTCACAAAGTGACAGAAGCCCTGGCCTGACGAGCCCGGTGGGCAAGCAAGCAGGCCAGGCATCGGGGCACAGTCCTTGGAAGGCACCAAGGCAAAATAAGGAGAACAGGCTCACATCTCCCTCCAGTCAGGGAACTCATGCTAGTAACCCAGAGCTGAGAAGGTCACAGAGAGCAAAGAAGTCTCCTAAATACTTAGAGGATTACATAACATTGATGGCTAAACAAAAGCCAGGTAACGATAGGAGCACTGAGAAGCAGAACACTGCATAAAATAAATGATTATATGTTGGTAGTAGTTTTAGCCCGGGGGAAAGGGGTATTATGTCCCGAGCCTTGCAAACGGCTTGGGCGTTTGCAGGCAGTCCCGGGCAGGTGCAAAGCTGCCCGGGATCAGACAGGCTGTCGCCAGCGCCGTGCGCATGCGCGGGTGCTGGCGCGGGAAAAGTATCACATTTACCCGGGAAGCGTCTATATAAGAAGCTGGGAGGTTTTGGGAGCTGCTGAAGCCATCTACTTGTAAGCTGAACGCTGAATAAAGGAAACTGAGAACTTCAACTGCTTCTCGTGTCTGCTTCCCGCCAAGGACTCAACAGAGATGGTGTCATATGCACTGCAATAACTGCAGGACATGGATCACTGCACTCGGAGATGACAGATCACTCCCTCTGGGCAGGAAGCCAGCTTGTTTTATGACAGCGAGGTGCCCTCTACAATATATGAGGATGAGAAGTGGTGGGTAACTTTACCCACTGTAGTCAGAGTGGAATAAGGAAAGGTCACCATAGACTTATTGTGTTTTAGCTCACCTGTCAAGGCTAATGCTACCAGGTGAAAAGACTGAGACCTTAATAGGATCTATTTTTTCTATCTAGAGAGACACCCCCCCCCATCAAAACTTCTACTTTCTACCAGAGTTTGTATGAGAAAAATACAAGTGAAGGTTCCTGTCCCAAACAGCCAGCCCAAGACTACTGGGAATCACAGTTCAGCAATACTTGGAAAGTCACCACATCTAAGGAAAGCAAGAGGCCATTGCTCTTCAATATAATAGGAGGGAAGATGGAGGCAGGGCAACGTCCCTCCTGCCTGGACCTCATTTACAAAGCGGCAGCTATAGGAAATCTAGTTGTTGATCATGGCTTTACCTCCAAATCCTCTTTGGATATTGTTTTTAGAAGTAATGCAAGAGATCCAATAATAGAGCTCAATAGAATCAAGGCCAGTTGTGTTGTCTTTTTTGCCCTGCTATATACAGTAGGAGGGAGATGCAACCTGCTTTGGGAGGAACTGGAAATTCCTGGCACTAAACACCTCAGTTATGATCTACCTCCTTGTAGGTTAGCCACAGACTGGGGCTTTCTGTGGAGAAACTACCATACTCCAGAGTCTCTGCCGAACTGCTTCAAGTTGGTTTGGCACCACCAAAACCCAAAACACTTTGGAGGTTTTAAGCTTCAAACAAACAAAATTATAGACTGGGCAAGCAGGGCAAGTTTGATGTGAGTCACCCTCCTCACCTGGCTTCCTTTCATCAGCTCTTGGAGCAGGGTATCCCTCAGCCCCTTCATTTCTGGTCTTCCCAATGTCAAAGCAAGAACATCCAATGTTCCTTGAAGTGTTCCATTAGTCGGAACTATGACACCCAGAGTCTCTCACTACAGATGATGGCTGGTTAAAATGACTCACCCCCAAATGACTTGTGGGTTCCAGAGAGTTCCAGAGGAAGCTTGGGCTTTCTCTCAAAGATCTGATGAGTAGTTTGGCTGAGGTTTTAATCACAGCCTGGAATGGGTGGGGAAGCCCTGAATCCTATGGCCCTATATGATTTCTCCCAGGAAATCAATCCTAAGCTGTTCCTTGGTTCTCAATTCCAGAATGAGAAGTGCCAAGATAGTTCCTGGAGCACCACTGGAGGAAGACAAAAAGTGAATCTGACTGAACATGGGAATATTTGGGATTACACAGAGGTGTCAAGAGTGGAGAAACAGAGCTATTTTTCTGCCTTATTTCCTCTGTTAATAGCTATCTAGTCATTCCTTGCTAAGGCGGGGTGGATGAGTCCCAGAAATCCCTTCAGGGCCAATGTGCAGAATATTCTACTTATCTGGTAGATAAACTATGCAGGTTTTCTCAGAGTTGGACTCTCTGATTGATTTACCTGGAAGAATTTGAGTGTGTGACTTTGGATGAAGTTGACAGAATCCTTTAGACTTAGAGCCAGTCATCTATCTATTAGATCTAAGTCCTTCCTGGGTTGTCAAGGCTGCCCAGGTGGTGATATGTAGTTAAATCCATGTGGTGATGTTAGCTTTTCTGAGGATGTGGGTAATACCTCTGGCCTTTGTGTGCCTCTGCCTCAAGAAGGCGTGACTGGTTCCAACAATTCTGAACAATTTTTGTCCAGTCTTCAACTTCCCATTTTAAGGCACCTTGTTAGAAGATCAGACAACAGCTTCAGAGGATCTTGAAGAAATTAAATATTATCTAGACTCAGTGCAGTCAGGCTTCAGAGCAGTACATAGAATGGAGGCAGAATTTTTTGCCGATATTTGCTGATAGCCATTGGCAGAACTGGGATGGGATGGTGCATCCATCCTGGCTCTTCTTAATCTTATATCAACTTTCAAAACCATTAATTATGATATCCTTCTGGACTGACTGATAGGATTGGGAATTGTCACATAGAATCACTATGTGACAGTGATTCTTCTTTCTCTTTGGTGAGTTCCAATCCATGTTAACAGGGCCAAAGAGATCAATCTTGGGCCCTTCACTTATGGGATGCCTGAAGGCTCAATGTTCTCCCTCCTTCTATTTATATTATTATGGAATTGCTGAGTGAAGTCATCAGTTAGTTCAAGACTCAGTATCTTATTTAGAAATTTTATTTATTTATTTAGAAAATTTGTATTGCTGCCTTCTCGCATGTGACAACTCAAGGCAGCTTACATAAATAAAAAATAACCCTATAAAACCATATAAAAATAACAAGAGGAAAAATAAAAAATAATATAATAATCCCCCACTCCCCCTCCAGTGACAACACACATTAAACTAGCCATTTGATGGGCTCTATCCCGCTCTGGGTTCCCCAGGCTTGCTGGCAGAACTAGGCCTTCAGTGCCTTCCAAATGAGTGTTAGAGTGGGAGTCAGTCTAATCTCTGAGGGACTGATGTTCCAGAGAGAGGGAGCCACCATCGAGAAGGCCCTGCTTCTGATCCCGCCAGATGCATCTCCTTAGGGGATGGAACCCACAACATTCCTTGCCTCCCTGCTCTAGTGGGTCAGGTAGATGTGACCAGAAAGAGACAGTCCCTCAGATAACCTGGTCCCAAGCCATGAAGGGCTTTAAAGGTGAGAACCAGCACCTTGAATTGCACCTGGAAGCAAATCGGCAGCCAATGCAGCTCCTGCAGGAGAAGTTTCACATGTGCACACAGAGGTCTACACAAAACCATGCAGACTGCTGCATTTTGTACCAACTGGAGCTTCCGGATGCTCTTCAGGGGCAGCCCCATGTAAAGCGTGTTGCAATAGTCAAGATGGGAGGTGACTAAGGCATGAGTGACTGTGAGTAAGGATTGTTGGTCCAGGAAAGGGTGTAACTGGCACACAATCTGCAGTTGTGCAAAGGCCCTCCTGCCCACGGCTGCCACCTGCCCTTGAGCCGCAAGTCCAGGAGTACCCCCAGATTACACAAAGTTTCTGTTTGGGGCAGTGCCACCCCATCCAAGACCAAAGATGGCAATTCTCCATAGGCCAAAGAACCCCAAACCCAGAGGCACTTGGTCTTGCCAGGGTTCAGTTTCAATCTGTTGCTCCCCTCCAGCCACTAACAGTCTTCAGGCACTTCCAGACGGAGGTCATGGTATCGCTTAACTCATCACTGGCTGAGACATACAGCTGAGTATAAACAGTTTGCTGATTGTTTGATTTGTTTTGATACTTGATTGTTTATCTTGCTGCCCAAGTGTTGATGTTTTATCCTGGCATCTGGAGACTCTGTAGGTCTGGATGGTAAGAAACAGACTCAGGCTTAATTCTGACAAGAATCTGTGACTGTATTTAGATCTGAGAAATCTCTGTCTCTACTCTGTATAGAGTTGTACTTTCCCATTGAGACTGATGCACAATCTGGGTTTTTTTCCTTGCATTCATAGTTCCTGCTGAAAGATGGTCTTCACATACAGTAGTTCTATTAATGCATGTATCTAGATTGAGAGCCTTCCACATAGTCATGCATGCCCATTTCTAATGAATTGTACAACTGCAATGCCCTCCAAAAGGGGCTATCCTTAAAGGTAAAGGTGTCCCTGTGGGTTTTACTCTGCTAGTTGGGACTGACTTTAGGAGGCAGTGCCTATTTTTGTTTCTTAAGCCTAAGAAACATTAGCATTATCCAGAGATCTTTCCACAGTCATGTGACCAGCATGACATCATGTTACAGCACAGAGCATACAGTAAAACATAGAATGCTGTTATCTTCCTGCATGCTTATATGCAGTACCTATTCATCTACTGGCATTTATATGTTTTCAATCTGCTGGGGCAAGCAATGGGAACTCAGCTCTCAGGTCTCGAATGCTGAGCTATAGACCTTTAATGATCTAAGACTCAGCATCTTAACCACTGAACCACTATGTTCCTATTCTTAAAAAAAACTACTTAAAAATACATGTGCTCTAGAATGTTGCAGTACAGAAAGAAATGGGTACGTCTTAGTACATGTACATGTCAAACTCAACTTGAGTTATAATGAAATTAGAATTCGAATTCTATGTAGATTTTTCTGATCATCATTTATACTAACTTTCATCTATAAAACATGCCTGTACTTTTGTTTTCCCTTTTTTCTAACATGCTAGTAGTCACTTAGTGGAAAAAATAAAACTTTCCAGTGCCTACTCTGGATTATTATGCTTTATTTACCTGGAAAGAAAAAATGGATTTTCCCCATCATTCTACCAGATAATGTATACATGTTCATGCACATTGTCACATCAAGCTCATAGGTAGATAACAGGAGGGAGAAGGTCTGCAATGCCAATATTGGTACATGTTCAGTGTACATGCACTGTTGGGAGGGTGCATGTTTTGGGTGGATTATTGTTTGTTATTGTAAGGTATATGAATCAAATCAAATCTAATTCTCATTAACAGAGATGAAATGATAGAAGTTGTTGAAGCCACAGGAACCTTGGGAGGAAGTGATCATGCAATATTGGAATTCAATATTATGGAAGCACAAGCAATAAAACACAGTCAAACTAGAGTCTTGGACTTTAAGAGAGCTAATTTCAATAAACTTAGAGAGGGCTTGGGAAGGATTCCATCGATGAGAATCTTCAAGGGGAAAACAACTCAAGAAGCTTGGGAAATTTTGAAAAGTGAGATAATAAAAGCCCAGTCTAGCACAATATCAACAAAAAGGAAAAATAACAGCTCTCAAAAGAAACCAGCATGGCTGCATAAAGAACTCTCTGATAAATTGAAAGATAAAAAGGACAAGTATAGAAAATGGAAAGAGGGGAACATAACTAAGAATATCAGCAAATAGCCCGAGCCTGCAAGGATGAAGTGAGGAAAGCTAAAGCTCAAAATGAACTAAGGCTTGCGACCAAAGTCAAAAATAACAAAAAAAGCTTCTTTCAACATGTAAAAAACAAGAAAAAAGTGAAGGAAATGATTGGTCCATTAGTGGGGGAAAGTGGCAAGAAGGTGACAAGCAACAGGAGAAATCAGAACTATTTAACTCATTTTTTTGCATCTGTCTTTACACAAAGGGAAAAAACAGACCAGCCTACCAAAAATAGTGCCATAAAAAACAAAATAGAAACGCAAGTTAAGATGTTAAGTTAAGAACCCCAGGGTTCTCAAGGAACTGGCAGATGTGATCTCAGAACCATTGAACTATATTTTTCAAAGATCCTGGAGCACTGGGGAACTACCAGAGGACTGGAAAAGAGCTGATGTAGTTCCCATCTCAAAAAAGAAAAAAAAATGGACCCAGGAAATTAAGACCTAAGACCTCAATACCTGGGAAGATTCTGGAAAAGATAATCAAACAATGAATCAGCGAACACCTAGAGGCAAACAAAGTCATTACTAAAAGCCAACATGGGTTTGTCAAAAACAGATCATGCCAGACAAATCTTATTGCATTCTTTGACCAAGGGACAAAATTAGTGGATCAGAGGAATGCTGTGGACATAATTTACTTGGACTTCAGTAAGGCATTTGATAAAGTAGATCACAACCTACTACTTGATAAGATAGAAAAATGTGGGTTAGACAGCATCACTACCAGATGGATCCGTAGCCGGCTGACTGGCTGTACTCAGCATGTGGTCCTCAATGGAACCGCATCTACATGGAGGGAAGTGTGTAGTGGGGTGCCCTAAGGCTCTGTTCTGGCCCCAGTGTTCTTCAATATCTTCATCAACGATTTGGACAAGGGGATAGATGGGGAAATCATCAAATTTGCTGATAACATCAAGCTGGCAAGAATAGCCAACACTCCAGAAGACAGACTTAGGATACAGGAGGATGTGGACAGACTTGAACACTGGGCACTATCTAACAAAATGAAATTCAATGGTGAAAAAAGTAAGGTTATACATTTAGGCAAGAAAAACCAAATGTACAGGTATAGTATAGGGAGTACCTTGCCCAATAGTAGTAACTGTGAGAGGGACCTCAGACTCCTAGTGAACAATCACTTAAATATGAGCCAGCAGTGTGCTGCAGCTGCCAAAAAGGCCAACACAGTGCTGGGCTGCATTAACAGAGGGATAGAATCAAGATCACGTGAAGTATTAATACCACTTTACAATGCCTTGGTAAGGCCACACTTGGAATACTGCATCCAGTTTTGGTCACTACGATGTAAAAAAGATGTTGAGACTCTAGAAAGAGTACAGAGAAGAGCAACAAAGATGATTAGGGGACTGGAGACTAAAGCATATAAGGAAAGGCTGCTGGAATTGGGTATGTCTAGTTTAATGAAGAGAAGGATGAGGGGGGACATGATAGCAGTATTCCAATATCTCAGGGGCTGCCACAAAGAAGAGGGAATCAAGCTATTTTACAAGGTGTCTGAAGGCAGGACAAGAAGCAACGGATGGGACTTCCGGTTTTGGGTTGGAGTGGGTGCAGGCATACGAAAAGACTCTTTCTCTTCGTTACCTGCTTTTCCTCTGCCGGTAGACCCATAATTGGGTCGAAAAGTCACCCTGGAGGAGTGACTACCGATGAGGAGGACTCTCATTGATTGCGGGGGAGGAAGCATCTCCTTCTGTGGTCCAAGGCAGCTCCTCAGGGCTGACAGAGAAAAGATCAGCCAGTAATATGGCTGATCATTTAGCTGCTCCAGCTGAAAGTCAAAAGAACATCTAAGCGTTAAGAAACCATCATGGATGATCCTGGTGAGACTTTTCCCTCTCTCTCTTTGCCTAACTACTCTCCTGTTAAAAGCCTTTTGGAATTACTTCCCTTCTTTGAAAGAGCTGCCTTTGTTTATCTGGGGAAAAGAGCTTTCCATAACAAAGGAAAAAAACTTCTTATTGACTATTTTTATTTTGGGTTACTTGGGGGCCCTGGAAAATCCTTATCATAAAACTTTATTATTATATCTTCTAAGCTGGAGAATATTGTTTTCCTATGTCTTGGACTTATTTTTTTAAAGGGATAAATCTTTATTGTTTGAAAAAAAACAACAACAACTCTATGAGAAGCCAGAAAAGAGATTCCATAGCTCTTTGATTTTGCTAATCTCATTCTTGGTGTCTGGAAGAGACTTTCATAGTTTATTGAGGACATCTTGTGGATAAATTTAAAATTGCAACCATTTCTTGTTTGTATTGGTCCAACAGCTATTATTGGTGGGGGTGGATACTGACTAAATGTTTTGGAATATAGCCTCCACTAAAAGATAACAGGATTGGATTTAGTTACTACTGAAATGGAGAAACCATATTCACAACTCAACTGTAAACTCATACTGGAAAAAATGTATGAAGCTACTGAGGAAATATGTTCCCAAATAAGAGAGAGAACTGCAAAAATAATAAACAGAAATTCTACTGTGAACTTACAAACTGACCTTCAGACTCTATTTGATCATTCTAAAAGACCAAAAAGCAATAGAAGAGGAATTAATTTACATACAACCTATGGAGACTTTGGATGACCAAAAAATGATTGTAACTAATCTATCTACAATTGCAAAACTAACAGAAATGGACTTGAAATTACAATTGTTGGAGAATTATGACAACTTTGATAATCAACTACTAATTATAAAATTGTTTTATCCAGCAGACAGGAGCCAGGCGTCAAAAACAGAGGATGGGAGGTCTTTTACTGACCCAAATGACATTACAAGCAATAATGGGAGATCTATTTGCTGAAATAGAGGCTTTGTAATGGAAACCTGCTTGGCATAAAAAGAAAGCCAGAATAAGACTAAAAAGAGAAATTTAAAATTATATGTAATGGATTAAAAAGGTTTTGAGAAATATGGATTGATTTAAGGACTAGGATTTAGAGTTGAAAATTTGTGATTATTAGAATATATATGTTAAACAGAATAAGAATGTATTTTTTGAAATAATATGTTTATTTGTATGAAAATTATTTTGTAATGGAATGAGAATAAGAATATGAAAAAGGGTTTTAGAAATTCGGATTGCTTTAAGAATTAATCGAGTGTGTTAAGTTAGTAAGACAATGTTTTGTGTAATAATAGGTGTGTTCTTTTTTTTAGACATGATAATTATTTGAATGAGATTTAAATGCTATCTGAAGAAATAAGAGAGATTTGTGATAAAATCAATGATTTATGAGATTATGAATTAGAATATATTTGGATTAGTATTTTAGAAGGGATACCCGAAGTGATAATACATTTAACTAAGATTAAATTGTAACTGTAAATTAATAAATTTCAAAGCAGGATTAGGATTTATAGATATGTAATGTAGAAATGGATTATGTTAAATAGGTTATATTAGTTGAGGGAAATAGAGAGGGAATATTTAATGTATTATTGAGCTATTATATGATTTTGTTTTTGAATGATTGATCACCTAACCACCACGGTGTGTCTTGAGCATTCTGTTGTAAAAGTTAAAAAACCAATAAAATTTGTTATATATAAAAAAAGAAGCAACGGATAGAAACTAATCAAGGAGAGAAGCAACCTAGAACTAAGGAGAAACTTTCTGACAGTTAGAACAATTAACCAGTGGAACAACCTGCCTCCAGAAGTGATGAATGCTCCAACACTGGAAGTTTTTAAGAGACTGGATAGCCATTTGTCTGAAATGGTATAGGGTTTCCTGCCTGAGCAGGGGGTTGGACTAGATGACCTCCAAGGTCCCTTCCAACATTATTATTATTATTATTATTATTATTATTATTATTATTATTATTATTATTATATCATCGCACAGTCAGCCAGATGTTCAGACTGGATTTGGCATTTTGTCTACCTATCGAGTCCTTACCCAGGACCTGGGATAGGCAGATGTGGATGTTTGATGGTATTACAGGTATCGTCGCAGGATGGAAGCAGTTCCTAATAAGGCCGCCTTTTGCAATTGACTAATAGCAAATTTGTCAATGCCAATGGTGTTCAAGTGGTGCTCCAGTTGTTTTGGGATTGCACCCAAGGAGCCTATTACTATTGGTACTACCCTTGCTTGCTTTTGCCACAGTCTTTCTATTTCTATTTGTAGGTCTTTGTATTTTGTTATCTTCTCCAGTTCTTTCTCTTCTATTCTGCTATCTCCAGGCACTGCCACGTCCACTATCCAGACTTTTTTGTCTTTCTTATCGACAATTGTTAAGTCTGGGGTGTTATGTTGCAGGTGCTTGTCTGTTTGAATTCTGAAGTCCCAGAGCAGTTTAATTTTATCATTTTCTATGACTTTCTCTATTTTATGATCCCACCAGTTTTTGCTTACAGGCAAATGATATTTTTTGCAGATCTTCCAATGCACCATTGTTGCTACTTTGTCATGCCGCTGCTTGTAATCAGTCTGTGCAATCTTCTTGCAACAGCTTACCAAGTGGTCCACTGTTTCTTCAGCTTCTTTGCATAGGCGGCACTTACTGTCTGTTGCTGTCTTCTCAATTTTGACTTTGTATGCATTTGTCCTTAAGGCTTGGTCTTGTGCAGCCAGAATTAGTCCCTCGGTCTCTTTCTTCAATTTTCCTGCTCTTAGCCATTGCCAGGTTTTATTATTATCTGCTTTCCCAGCTATTTTTTTCATGTATTGGCCATGTAGTGCTTTGTCTTCCCATGCCTCTATTCTGTTCTTCATTTGGTCTTTCTTGTAGGCCAGTTTGGTCTATTATTATTATTATTATTATATTGGAGATCATCGCACAGTCAGCCAGATGTTCAGACTGGATTTGGCATTTTGTCTACCTATCGAGTCCTTACCCAGGACCTGGGATAGGCAGATGTGGATGTTTGATGGTAAAAATTTGTGCAAAGATCGATGGCACAATGGAAGACACAGTTGCAGATCAATGGTGAGAGCTGGGAGAGGTTAATATCAAGAGAGGAATATTTCAAGGAGATTCATTATCACCATTACTATTTGTTATTGCACTGTTTCCTCTGTCAACAATACTGAATAACTCAGGACATGGCTATCAAACATCAAAAACATCTGCCAGACTATCCCACCTCCTTTACATGGATGATCTGAAGCTGTATGGAAAAACATCATCTGAAATAGAATCGCTGCTCAACACTGTCCGTATATATAGCCAAGATATTGTAATGGAGTTTGGCTTGGACAAATGTGCCACACTTACTATCAAACAAGGAAAAATAGTGAAAACTGAAGGAATCAAGATGCCCCACGAAAATAACATTAAGAGTCTGGATGAGGAAGAGTACTACAAATACTTGGGTATCCTTCAAGCTGACAACATCAAGCACACTGAAGTCAAGAAAAAGATTAGAGGTGAATACATCAAGAGAGTGAAGAAGATCTTAAAGTCCAAACTCAATGGAGGAAATACCATAAAGGCAATCAACACCTGGGCAATCCCAGTCATTAGGTACACAGCTGGAATAGTGGACTGGACTCAAGCAGAACTAAAAGCAATGGATAGGAAGACCAGAAAAATAATGACAATGAATCATGCCCTTCATCCACGCAGTGACATTGACAGACTTTATCTACCAAGGCAAATAGGTGGGCGTGGAATGCTACAAGTACATCAGATGGTTTAAGAAGAAAAATGGCTTTGGAAGAATATCTGAAGAACAATGATGAAGATGCTAAATAATTATTATTATTATTATTATTATTATTATTAGTATTATTATTATTATTATTATCATCGCATAGTCAGCCAGATGTTCAGACTGGATTTGGCATTTTGTCTACCTATCGAGTCCTTACCCAGGACCTGGGATAGGCAGATGTGGATGTTTGATGGTATTACAGGTATCGTCGCAGGATGGAAGCAGTTCCTAGTAAGGCCGCCTTTTGCAATTGACTAATAGCGAATTTGTCAATGCCAATGGTGTTCAAGTGGTGCTCCAGTTGTTTTGGGATTGCACCCAAGGAGCCTATTACTATTGGTACTACCCTTGCTTGCTTTTGCCACAGTCTTTCTATTTCTATTTGTAGGTGTCTTTGTATTTTGTTATCTTCTCCAGTTTCTTTCCGTCTATTCTGCTGTCCTCCAAGCACTGCCACGTCCACTATCCAGACTTTTTTCTCTTTCTTATCGACAATTGTTAAGTCTGGGGTGTTATGTTGCAGGTGCTTGTCTGTTTGAATTCTGAAGTCCCAGCGCAGTTTAATTTTATCATTTTCTATGACTTTCTCTATTTTATGATCCCACCAGTTTTTTGCTTACAGGCAAATTATATTTTTTGCAGATCTTCCAATGCACCATTGTTGCTACTTTGTCATGCCGCTGCTTGTAATCAGTCTGTACAATCTTCTTGCAACAGCTTACCAGGTGGTCCACTGTTTCTTCAGCTTCTTTGCATAGACGGCACTTACTGTCTGTTGCTGTTTTCTCAATTTTGACTTTATATGCATTTGTTCTTAAGGCTTGGTCTTGTGCAGCCAGAATTAGTCCCTCGGTCTCTTTCTTCAGTTTTCCTGCTCTTAGCCATTGCCAGGTCTTGTTAATATCTGCTTTTCCAGCTATTTTTTTCATGTATTGGCCATGTAGTGCTTTGTCTTCCCATGCCTCTATTCTGTTCTTCATTTGGTCTTTCTTGTAGGCCAGTTTGGTCTCTCCAGTAGTTAGTAAGCCTTCTGATATACTAATTTCAGTGCATCTTCATCATTATTCTTCAGATATTCTTCCAAAGCCATTTTTTCTTCTTCAACCATCTGATGTATTTGTAGAATTCCACGCCCACCTATTTGCCTTGGTAGATAAAGTCTTCAATGTCACTGCGGATGAAGGGCGTGATTCATTGTCATATTTTTCTGGTCTGCCTATCCATTGCTTTATAGTTCTGCTTGATTCCAGTCCACTATTCCAGCTGTGTACCTAATGACTGGGATTGCCCAGGTGTTGATTGCCTTTATGGTATTTCCTCCATTGAGTTTGGATTTTAAGATCTTCTTCACTCTCTTGATGTATTCACCTCTAATCTTTTTCTTGACTTCAGTGTGCTTGATGTTGTCAGCTTGAAGGATACCCAAGTATTTGTAGTACTCTTCCTCATCCAGACTCTTAATGTTATTTTCGTGGGCATCTTGATTCCTTCAGTTTTCACTATTTTTCCTTGTTTGATAGTAAGTGTGGCACATTTGTCCAAGCCAAACTCCATTACAATATCTTGGCTATATATACGGACAGTGTTGAGCAGAGATTCTATTTCAGATGATGTTTTTCCATACAGCTTCAGATCATCCATGTAAAGGAGGTGGGATAGTCTGGCAGATGTTTTTGATGTTTGATAGCCATGTCCTGAGTTATTCAGTATTGTTGACAGAGGAAACAGTGCAATAACAAATAGTAATGGTGATAATGAATCTCCTTGAAATATTCCTCTCTTGATATTAACCTCTCCCAGCCTCTCACCCTTGATCTGCAACTGTGTCTTCCATTGTGCCATCGATCTTTGCACAAATTTTCTGATGTTTCTACTGACTCCTGTTATTTCTAGGCACTTGATTATCCAGTCATGTGGCAGAGAGTCAAATGGCTTTTTGTAGTCAATCCATGCCACATTCAGGTTGGTCTTCCTTTTCTTGCAGTTTTCCAAGATCATTTTGTCTATTAGGAGTTGATCTTTTGTTCCTCTGCTATTGGGGCGGTTTTCTTTCTGCTCAGGTGGAAAGAGATTGTTTTCAACTAGATGCTGTTGTACTGCATCAGCTACCACACCAGTTAGTAATTTGAAAGTTGTTGGTAAACAGGTAATTGGCCTGTAGTTGCCTGGTGTTGCCCCTTTTGCTGGATTTTTTATTATTAGGTAGGTTTTCCCAGTTGTTAGCCACTTTTCAATTTCTCCTCCTTGTAGTATATTGTTGAACTGCTTGGCAATGAGTGGGTGTATAACAGTTAGATGTTTCAACCAAAACCCATGCAGTTCATCTTCACCTGGTGCTGAGCAATTTTTGATTTTCTTTGCTCTTTTTTCTACCATTTTTGTTGTTATTACTAGTTCTTTCATTTCAACTTCTGTTTTATTTGCAT